>NC_091325.1:2923578-2969420 GCF_038502225.1 Cherax quadricarinatus
GACTGACAGTGTACGTTGTGGTTGACAGTGTACGTTGCTTGTGGTTGACAGTGTGCGTTGTTTGTGGTTGACGGTGTACGTTGTTTGTGGTTGACAGTGTACGTTGTTTGTGGTTGACAGTGTGCGTTGTTTGTGGTTGATAGTGTACGTTGTTTGTGGTTGACAGTGTAAGTTGTTTGTGACTGACAGTGTACGTTGTTTGTGGTTGACAGTGTACGTTGTTTGTGGTTGACAGTGTACGTTGTTTGTGGTTGACAGTGTACGTTGTTTGTGGTTGACAGTGTACGTTGTTTGTGGTTGACAGTGTAAGTTGTTTGTGACTGACAGTGTACGTTGTGGTTGACAGTGTACGTTGCTTGTGGTTGACAGTGTGTGTTGTTTGTGGTTGACAGTGTACGTTGTTTGTGGTTGACAGTGTACGTTGCTTGTGGTTGACAGTGTACGTTGTTTGTGGTTGACAGTGTACGTTGCTTGTGGTTGACAGTGTACGTTATTTGTGGTTGACAGTGTACGTTGTTTGTGGTTGACAGTGTACGTTGTTTGTGGTGGACAGTGTAAGTTGTTTGTGGTTGACAGTGTACGTTGTTTGTGGTTGACAGTGTACGTTGCTTGTGGTTGACAGTGTACGTTATTTGTGGTTGACAGTGTATGTTGTTTGTGGTTGACAGTGTACGTTGTTTGTGGTTGACAGTGTACGTTGTTTGTGGTTGACAGTGTACGTTGTTTGTGGTTGACAGTGTACGTTGTTTGTGGTTGACAGTGTACGTTGTTTGTGGTTGACAGTGTACGTTGTTTGTGGTTGACAGTGTACGTTGTTTGTGGTTGACAGTGTACGTTGTTTGTGGTTGACAGTGTAAGTTGTTTGTGACTGACAGTGTACGTTGTGGTTGAGAGTGTACGTTGCTTGTGGTTGACAGTGTGCGTTGTTTGTGGTTGACAGTGTACGTTGTTTGTGGTTGACAGTGTACGTTGCTTGTGGTTGACAGTGTACGTTGTTTGTGGTTGACAGTGTACGTTGCTTGTGGTTGACAGTGTACGTTATTTGTGGTTGACAGTGTACGTTGTTTGTGGTTGACAGTGTACGTTGTTTGTGGTGGACAGTGTAAGTTGTTTGTGGTTGACAGTGTACGTTGCTTGTGGTTGACAGTGTACATTATTTGTGGTTGACAGTGTACGTTGTTTGTGGTTGACAGTGTACGTTGTTTGTGGTGGACAGTGTAAGTTGTTTGTGGTTGACAGTGTACGTTGTTTGTGGTTGACAGTGTACATTGTGGTTGACAATGTACGTTGTTTGTGGTTGACAGTGTAGGTTGTTTGTGGTTGACAGTGTACGTTGTTTGTGGTTGACAGTGTACATTGTGGTTGAGTGTACGTTGTTTGTGGTTGACAGTGTACGTTGCTTGTGGTTGACAGTGTAGGTTGTTTGTGGTTGACAGTGTAGGTTGTTTGTGGTTGACAGTGTACGTTGCTTGTGGTTGACAGTGTACGTTGTTTGTGGTTGACAGTGTACGTTGTTTGTGGTTGACAGTGTACGTTGTTTGTGGTTGACAGTGTATGTTTTTGTGGTTGACAGTGTACGTTATTTGTGGTTGACAGTGTACGTTGTTTGTGGTTGACAGTGTACGTTGTGGTTAACAGTGTAGGTTATTTGTGGTTGACAGTGTACGTTGTTTGTGGTTGACAGTGTACGTTGTTTGTAATTGACAGTGTACGTTATTTGTGGTTGACAGTGTACGTTGTTTGTGGTTGACAGTGTACGTTGTTTGTGGTTAACTGTGTAGGTTATTTGTGGTTGACAGTGTACGTTATTTGTGGTTGACAGTGTACATTGTGGTTGACAGTGCAGGTTGTTTGACCTACGCGCTGACCGTGAGATCGCTGTCTACACCAAGGAGAGTATTATCTTCGGCGTCAACTCTGTTGATTTCTCCGTTAGTGGTGAGTATCTCCGTCCTTTCTTCTCTTAGGGTGAGTATCCCCGTCCTTTCTCCTGTTAGGGTGAGTATCCCCGTCCTTTCTTCTGCCATGGTGAGTATCCTGTTCCATTCTTCTGTCATGAGGTGTACAATAAAATCTATGATATCTGGTATTAGTATAGCAAGTACGCTACTTTGACATGGACTATCATGAAGGTATCTTCTGTAAGGCAGTATAAGCGGGAACCATGGTGAGCTAGAATATGACAGTAGCCCACTGCTGGTGTTCTTACTTTATAACCTACATATATAGAATACAGAAGCATTACACCGCGGGTGTACCCAATTGAGTCTAAAAAAATGTGTGACAGATGGGGGCGGAATGTTTTCCTATATCTCAAGTTAATTATCATCTCCATGACCGGGTGTGGACGTGTCAGTGGTTCATTACTTTGTAATTTGTTCATAATTGTAGCAATGTAGAAGAGTGTAGATGGTTCATTACCTTTGTAACTTGACACAACTGTGACCAGATCTACCTGGAGTTCATTACCTTAGTAACTAGTTCAGCTATCATACCTTTGGAGTCCAGTCCCTGGACCCATTTTGTACCTCTGTAATCTTTTGACTACCGCCCACAGGATGGGTATGGGGTGCATAATAAGGATATTAAACTGAAAAATTCCATATCAACTATAATTATGCTCCTCAGTTACGAAGACACGTTTAGAATCCACTTATTGAGTTGTAATCTCTATTTCATGCATGAGTATTGATGGGGAGAAAGGAGAGTGGGCAGTGCTGGTATTTTATTATTCATGAAGGAAGAGGACAGTGTCTCCTGAGTCCTGACGAGGGTCTTAATCTCATGCAGATTCCTTGACTAATTCAGCATCTGCTGGTCTATCCCAGCTGAGTTTTACACCAAAACACCAATGGAGCCTCTGACGTGTAAGTTTATTTAGGCACAGGGAGATATAATGTTTGTCAGGAAACAGGACGAGTGTTGTCTTCACACGGGTATTAGTCATACGGTCCACATCTAAAGTTTTTGGGCATCTGACCGAGGCCTTTCACTGGCTTACTAGGACCGTTACTATTTTTAATATATGTAGATGATGTGTTAGGGACAGACTCAATCCTACATTAAGCTTTATCAAGTGTGAGGATTAATTATGTATATTTTTATTGTGTGAGATGAACGTTGAATACTGAGTGTATATTTCTGTGTTGGATCTATGTTCCTGAGTGTACATTTCTGTGATCAGGGCGGCTGTTGTTTGCTGGTTACAACGACTATACAGTCAACGTGTGGGATACCCTCAAATGCCACCGTCTAACTATCCTCTACGGCCATGAGAACCGAGTTTCCTGCCTCAAGATGTCACCAGACGGTACCTCCATATCCACCGGATCTTGGGATTTCACACTCCGGGTAATATAGCTTTTACTAGCATTTTATAATTGCACGACGGGAGATGATAATGTCTGGGTTAGGTTAGGTAAGGTTCGTCAGGAAACAGTTTCCTGACGCGGGTCTTAGTCAGATGATGGAGCTTCTGGTCATCTGACCGAGACCTTGTTGGAGATGATCGATATTCATATTCATCTGTACGACTTTCTTTTTACATTAGCCAACTCAGTAATAATGAGCATTTATAAAGCATGATTCAGTAGATGTCTCGCTGTTAATTCACATACATCACAGTTCAAATGATTCTTCTAACTTCAACATCTCTAACTTTCCTTCAGACTGTACAGGCATTGCACTCTCCACTTCTACAACTTTCCCTCAGAGTACAGGTGTGGAAAATTGCATTTACTTGGATGTATCATTTTATACATAACAGTAAATGAACATAGATGATTATTATTTATCAGTTAGACAAGTAGGAATTTGGGACACTTAGGTCGCAAAAAATGTCCCCCTTCGATACCTACCACTGTCATATCCACAAGTTGCTCTGGACCTATTAATTAAATGAAATATACATCACCAGGAATGCTGGTAAAAATATAAATTTGTGGACTGTATATTAAAATTAAAAATGGATTATAGTATATACACACATTTATATAACAGAAGGAGAATATATCTTAATCATAACACTCACCAATTTGACTGGAGATTAATGTGTCATGTACAGGACCTCCCCTTTTGCCTACATTTATGAAGAATTTACTGGCCAGGTTACTACATAAGACTTATCTGAGGTTCCTGGAGCTGTCTTGTCCAGTCGCCTGATATCTCAAGTTATGCAGGACTGCACATCCAACAATTTCGTCTCCTATTTGAGAGGTGTCAGCCCAATTTTAACCTCTAGAGCACGAAAAATTCTTCCCATTACACCAATGTTTCTAATCCAAATTCAAACAAAATGGCGACTGCCCCCCCCCCCCAGCCGCAGGTTTCCCATTTTCGATAACATACTTCTTTTAAAAATACAAGATAGGGCATCTATTTACCTATAAATTACCGTATTTCCGGAAAATATGAAAAGTATTTTCAACAACAGGCACTGCACTCTCCACTTCTACAACTTTCCTTCAGAGTACAGGCACTGTACTCTCCACTTCTACAACTTTCCTTCAGAGTACAGGCACTGTACTCTCCACTTCTACAACATTCCTTCAGAGTACAGGCACTGCACTCTCCACTTCTACAACATTCCTTCAGAGTACAGGCACTGCACTCTCCACTTCTACAACATTCCTTCAGAGTACAGGCACTGCACTCTCCACTTCTACAACATTCCTTCAGAGTACAGGCACTGCACTCTCCACTTCTACAACATTCCTTCAGAGTACAGGCACTGCACTCTCCACTTCTACAACTTTCCTTCAGAGTACAGGTACTGTACTCTCCACTTCTACAACTTTCCTTCAGAGTACAGGCACTGTACTCTCCACTTCTACAACTTTCCTTCAGAGTACAGGCACTATACTCTCCACTTCTACAACATTCCTTCAGAGTACAGGCACTGTACTCTCCACTTCTACAACTTTCCTTCAGAGTACAGGCACTGTACTCTCCACTTCTACAACTTTCCTTCAGAGTACAGGCACTGTACTCTCCACTTCTACAACTTTCCTTCAGAGTACAGGCACTGTACTCTCCACTTCTACAACTTTCCCTCAGAGTACAGGCACTGTACTCTCCACTTCTACAACTTTCCTTCAGAGTACAGGTACTGTACTCTCCACTTCTACAACTTTCCTTCAGAGTACAGGCACTGTACTCTCCACTTCTACAACTTTCCTTCAGAGTACAGGTACTGTACTCTCCACTTCTACAACTTTCATTCAGAGTACAGGCACTATACTCTCCACTTCTACAACATTCCTTCAGAGTACAGGCACTGTACTCTCCACTTCTACAACTTAAAGTCTGCCTAACAATCTTTCCCTCAATTCCTTCATAAATGTTATTTTACTAACACTCCAACAGAAGGTCAGTCTCCCAAAAACAGTTGTCTCCAGTCACCGCCAGTCAGAAAATGCTCACACAAGTCTGTTAAATGTTTAATATCGTACTAAAAACCTCGTTAACTTCCTGTCATCCTTAATGGGACGATCCTGACACCTCTGTCCTCCCACCATAGATTTATATACTCAATGGTCATCCTACTCTGCTTTATCTTTTCGAAATATGCGCAACACCTGAACAACCCGTGTTCAGTCCTCTGAATAACACATACTAACCTCAAGGAACAAAAAGGCACAATACCGTGACTGGAATAATACACAAGTAACTTGTGAATGGTCCAAATAGGAGAGAAATATTGTTATGATCTTTTCTCTCTCCTACGTCCTGGTTATTTGTGTAGTGTAATAACCTCGTATTCCCTGCATAACACTCCACACATTGTTCTTAAAAATGACATCTTCACTGCCTCCAGCCTCCTCCTCGCTGCAACGTTGAAAGCCCATATCTCACACCTCACCCCAGTCTCATACATATATATATATATATATATTTATATATATATATATATATATATATATAGATATATATATATATATATATATATATATATATATATATATATATATATATATGTGTGTGTGTGTGTGTGTGTGCGTGTGTGTGTGTGTGTGTGTGTGTGTGTGTGTGTGTGTATGAGCTGTATGACCCTACGTGTTTAGTGCTTTTCCATGACTATAATAATAATAATTGTGAACATCATTCAGTGAACTTACAATATGTCTTCATTAACCAGATATGGGCGTAACTCTTGAACTTCACCGTCATGAACAGTGAACACCAGCATCAACAGTGAACACCATCATGAGCAGTGAAAACCATCATGAACAGTGAACATCGTTATGAACAGTGAACACCATCATGAACAGTGAACACCGTCATGAACAGTGAGCATCTACGCCATGAACAGTGAACACCGTCATGAACAGTAAGCATCTACGCCATGAACAGTGAACACCGTCATGAACAGTGAACACCGTTATGAACAGTGAACACCATCATGAATAGTGAACATCGTCATGAGAAGTAAACGCCATCATGAACAGTGAACATCATTATGAACAGTGAACACCATCATGAACAGTGAACACCATCATGAACAGTGAACACCATCATGAACAGTGAACACCATCATGATCAGTGAACACCATCATGAACAGTGAACACCATCATGAACAGTGAACACCATCATGAGCAGTGAGTACCAGTATGAATAGTGAACACCATGAACAGTGAACACCATGAACAATGAACACCATGAACAGTGAACACCATGATCAGTGAACACCATGAACAGTGAACACCATCATGAGCAGTGAACACCATGAACAGTGAACACCATGAACAGTGAACACCATGAACAGTGAACACCATGAACAGTGAACAACATCATGAACAGTGAACACCATCATGAACAGTGAACACCATGAACAGTGAACACCATAAACAGTGAACACTATCATGAACAGTAAACACCATGAACAGTGAACACCATGAACAGTGAACACCATCATGAACAGTGAACACCATGAACAGTGAACACCATTAACAGTGAACACCATCATGAACAGTGAACACCATGAACAGTGAACACCATGAACAGTGAACATGAACAGTGAACATCATGAACAGTGAACACCATCATGAACAGTGAACACCATGAACAGTGAACACCATGAACAGTGAACACCATGAACAGTGAACACCATGAACAGTGAACGCCATGGACAGTGAACACCATGAACAGTGAACACCATGAACAGTGAACACCATCATGAGCAGTGAACACCATGAACAGTGAACACCATCATGAGCAGTGAACACCATGAACAGTGAACACCATCATGAACAGTGAACACCATGAACAGTGAACACCATGAACAGTGAACACCATGAACAGTGAACACTATCATGAACAGTGAACACCATGAACAGTGAACACCATAAACAGTGAACACCATGAACAGTGAACACCATGAACAGTGAACACCATCATGAACAGTGAACACCATGAAAAGTGAACACCATGAACAGTGAACGCCATGAACAGTGAACACCATGAACAGTGAACACCATGAACAGTGAACACCATCATGAACACTGAACACCATGAACAGTGAACACCATGAACAGTGAACACCATGAACAGTGAATGCCATGAACAGTGAACGCCATGAACAGTGAACACCATGAACAGTGAACACCATGAACAGTGAACACCATCATGAACAGTGAACACCATGAACAGTGAACACCATGAACAGTGAACGCCATGAACAGTGAACGCCATGAACAGTGAACGCCATGAACAGTGAACACCATGAACAGTGAACACCATGAACAGTGAACACCATGAACAGTGAACACAATGAACAGTAAACGCCATGAACAGTGAACACCATCATGAACAGTGAACACCATGAACAGTGAACACCATGAACAGTGAACACCATCATGAACAGTGAACACCATGAACAGTGAACACCATTAACAGTGAACACCATCATGAACAGTGAACACCATGAACAGTGAACACCATGAACAGTGAACATGAACAGTGAACATCATGAACAGTGAACACCATCATGAACAGTGAACACCATGAACAGTGAACACCATGAACAGTGAACACCATGAACAGTGAACACCATGAACAGTGAACGCCATGGACAGTGAACACCATGAACAGTGAACACCATGAACAGTGAACACCATCATGAGCAGTGAACACCATGAACAGTGAACACCATCATGAGCAGTGAACACCATGAACAGTGAACACCATCATGAACAGTGAACATCATGAACAGTGAACACCATGAACAGTGAACACCATGAACAGTGAACACTATCATGAACAGTGAACACCATGAACAGTGAACACCATAAACAGTGAACACCATGAACAGTGAACACCATGAACAGTGAACACCATCATGAACAGTGAACACCATGAAAAGTGAACACCATGAACAGTGAACGCCATGAACAGTGAACACCATGAACAGTGAACACCATGAACAGTGAACACCATCATGAACACTGAACACCATGAACAGTGAACACCATGAACAGTGAACACCATGAACAGTGAATGCCATGAACAGTGAACGCCATGAACAGTGAACACCATGAACAGTGAACACCATGAACAGTGAACACCATCATGAACAGTGAACACCATGAACAGTGAACACCATGAACAGTGAACGCCATGAACAGTGAACGCCATGAACAGTGAACGCCATGAACAGTGAACACCATGAACAGTGAACACCATGAACAGTGAACACCATGAACAGTGAACACAATGAACAGTAAACGCCATGAACAGTGAACACCATCATGAACAGTGAACACCATGAACAGTGAACACCATGAACAGTGAACACCATCATGAACAGTGAACACCATGAACAGTGAACACCATGAACAGTGAACACCATGAACAGTGAACGCCATGAACAGTGAACGCCATGAACAGTGAACACCATGAACAGTGAACACCATGAACAGTGAACACCATGAACAGTGAACGCCATGAACAGTGAACGCAATGAACAGTGAACACTATGAACAGTGAACGCCATGAACAGTGAACGCCATGAACAGTGAACACCATGAACAGTGAACGCCATGAACAGTGAACGCCATGAACAGTGAACACCATGAACAGTGAACACCATGAACAGTGAACGCCATGAACAGTGAACACCATGAACAGTGAACACCATGAACAGTGAACGCCATGAACAGTGAACGCCATGAACAGTGAACACCATGAACAGTGAACGCCATGAACAGTGAACACCATGAAAAGTGAACACAATGAACAGTGAACACCATGAACAGTGAACACCATGAACAGTGAACACCATGAACAGTGAACACCATGAACAGTGAACACCATGAACAGTGAACGCCATGAACAGTGAACGCCATGAACAGTGAACACCATGAACAGTGAACGCCATGAACAGTGAACACCATGAAAAGTGAACACAATGAACAGTGAACACAGTCTCTCAAGTTGTCTACAGCACCACCAACATGTCACTGTCCGGACTCAGAAAACTGAAATAAGACAACTGTCACAACCCCCAGAACATAATGGGGGTCGAACCAATGGTAAGTCAGCTTCAGGACACCGTCCAAGCCATGCATTCGAACCCCCACCAGCTGTGAGAGTCGCAAAACGCAGGCAAAACTAACACTTACCAACATTATGAAAATATTTTTTAAGTGAGTTTGGGTCAGAGAAGACCCTGCCAAGCATGGGCCAGTAGGCCTCCAGCAGTGTTCTTTCTTTATGTTCTTATTCAACAACATATTACCTTAATATTCTCAACATTTTTACAGCTCAGTGTCAACTGGCCGATAAAAAAAAAAAAACAATCTACCAGTCAGGGAATAAAGACAATATATAAGGGCAAGTAATGTTTATTTTTTATAAAACTTAAGAGAAGAGACTGAGACTGTGTCAACCTTGAGTGTCGACACTGTTTACATCACATCCTTGCTCAGTATTCTTGCTGCATCTCTTGTGAAATTTACACTGGGTGAAACCAGCCATATATATATATATATATATATATATATATATATATATATATATATATATATATATATATATATATATATATATATATATATATATATATATATATATATATATATATTTACAGGGCCAGGAGCTATGACTCGACCCCTGCAACCACAAGTAGGTGAGAACACACACACAGGTCTACTGTACAGCATATCAGTGTTGAGACACTGTGAGTTATATATCTGTATTTACTCTGAGATGTATATATGCCTCAGTTTATATACCGAGAGGTATATATTTTAGTATATATACATTTAAGAGGTATTCCTGGTGTTAGGAATAAGGTGAATTACAGCCTGAAGTAACTCGCATAGTCTATATACTTTATATCCAACAAACTAAATCAGTACCTAACAATTTTCACTACAATCTCTTGCTTATTTCTCTCTCTCTCTCTCTCTCTCTCTCTCTCTCTCTCTCTCTCTCTCTCTCTCTCTCTCTCGCTCTCACTCTCTCTCTCTCTCTCTCTCTCTCTCTCTCTCTCTCTCTCTCTCTCTCTCTCTCTCTCATTCCCACTGATGAGATATACAATATTTTATTCAGATTATTAACTTAATATTTGCAGTGGGGTGTTGAACCTCTTCCCCAGAATGGTACTCCAGGGATCGAACCCAAGCTCCTTCAGGTGCTAGACATAGGCGCTACCACTTAAGCCAGTAGCCAGACTCATATTGTTCCCACAGTTAGACACACACACATACACACACACACACACACACACACACACACACACACACACACACACACACACACACACACACACACACACACACACACACACACACACACACACACACACAACGACATATAAAATACTGCGTGGAATAGACAAGGTGGACAAGGACAGGATGTTCCAGGGAGGGGACACAGAAACAAGAGGCCACAATTGGAAGTTGAAGACACAAATGAGTCAGAGAGATAGTAGGAAGTATTTCTTCAGTCATAGAGTTGTAAGGCAGTGGATTATTATTATTATTATAATCAAGGGGGAAGCGCTAAACCCGTAGGATTATACAGCGCCTGGGGGGGATGTGGAAGGCATTCAGGCTTAATTCGGGGAACTGGAGCACAGACCCAATTCCCTAAATCAAGAGCCCCTCACCAACATCAAGGAACCTTCCCTGAGGGGTAAGGCAGTGGAATAGCCTAGAAAATGACGTAGTGGAGGCAGGAACCATACACAGTTTTAAGACGAGGTTTGATAAAGCTCATGGAGCGGGGAGAGAGAGGGCCTAGTAGCAACCGGTGAAGAGGCGGGGCCAGGAGCTAGGACTCGACCCCTGCAACCACAAATAGGTGAGTACACACACACACACACACACACACACACACACACACACACACACACACACACACAGTGAAGAGGCGGGGCCAGGAGCTGTGACTCGACCCCTGCAACCACAAATAGGTGAGTACAAATAGGTGAGTACATACACACACACACACACACACGCACACGAGCCAGGAGCTGAGTCTCGACCCCTGCAACCACAATTAGGTGAATTAGGTGAGTACACACACACACACACACCAAGTGGGGAGGAGGGTGCCATGGTGTTGGTGAAGGGCTCTTGATTCAAGGAATTGGGGCTATCCTCCTCTCCCTCAAATCAAACCTAATTATCATCTCCACTGTTCCCAATCCTCTTGCAAGTTTAGCACTTTAAATAAATATTAAATTATACTATGCAAAAAAAAAAAAAAAAAAAAAAAAAGACTTGCCCTTTTATTTTGATTTCTTCACGTCTATAATATTAATAGTAATAATAAAATATCCAGGTTTGCTATGTTGTAAATTATTTACAAACTTGTACATTTTTATAACTGCAATTACACATTATTGTTAGATGTATACTGTATGTTAGTAATGTATAGCCAACATAGGATAACTAAAATAAGTCATCTTTTTTATTCCTATTGGAGGTCTTTGAAAAGTAAAAAAGAAATATATACTGTAAAGAGCTTGAGAGACATGGTGACTGCAGCCTTGCTCGTGTTCTAGATATATCTAATATACAGTTTCAGACTACACTATCTGACTGGATATATAAGTATATGGTGTGAAGGTTTATCACACAATTTGATAGGTTCATCATCCCTGATCCCATTCATGTACTCTTGAATTTCCCATCTTGTTTATATCATTGTTTTACCACATACTACCATCTGTCCATTCATCCCTTCACTCATTCACTCAGCTCTTTCCAATGTCTTTCTCTGCTTCATTAACCCTTGTGCCTCACTGACGTGCATTTGTATTTTTTTTTATATCGAAGCCACATAATGCGATTTAATTTCTAATGAGGTCTTTCTCAGGGTTGTGACTCCACAGAAGTTGATTAACACCTGTTGATTAACATCTGTTGCCCCTGTTTGCTAGGCAAACAGGGGCAACAGATGTTAAAAAACTTGTTAGAGGTTAAAACCCTCTTCACTTTCTCCTCACACAACCCAGCCATCTTGTGTCATTCATCTTACCTGCCTTCATTATTATTATAATCATAACTAAGCGCTAAACCAACAAGGGTTATACAGCGCTGACTTGCATGTTGAGATTGACTTAACTCATGCAAGATATTCAAGATTAGTTGTTGTGTAGTTAGGTTATGGTACATACTCTTAGGTATCACCAGAATTTATACTACTAGACACAAATATATTTACTCATTTTGCAAATGAGATTCTTATATGAAATTCTCAATTGTACAATTTTATTAATTTTGAAAACTAAATAGACTGTACCTCCCCATCTACTCCCTGACACATCAGATAAAAAATACATATGCATATGCATTTTTCCATTTTATTCACGAGGAAGCGCTAAATCTGTAGGGGGTCACATAGCGCTTGGGGAATGGGAGGCATTCAGGTTTGATCCAAGAATAAAACCAGTTCCTTGGATCAAAAGCCCATCACTGGCATATGCATATGCAGTATGGTATGTGCATTATACAAATTTGAATGTAAATATAATGTGTTGATCAAACTCTTTTTATTAACCCTTGTGATGAGAATTTAAAAATAGTGAAGAGCACTGCTGGTCTCAACAGATCCATGAAGTATAATGTAAGTTTTGGATCACTGTATTACTATTCTTCAAGGGATGATGAAGAGCTTGTGATCCATATTATTATTATTATAATCAAAAAGAAGCGCTAAGCCACAAGGACTATACAGCTTGTGATCCATAGATTTGGAACTGCCCTCCTCTTGCTCAACTCCCACATGCAGTATGACCCATAAGGGTTTAACATTTCCCACCCTACCTTGGTGGGAGATGGCCTGTGTTAAAAGAAAAACTCTTACAGGAAACAGAAACTTCATGCTAAGCCTATGAGATAGGATTTTATTATTATAATCAAAAAGAAGCGCTAAGCCACAAGGGCTATACAGCGCTGCTATGAGATAGGAGGCAATCAGTTTTGTTCCATGGAAAAGGTGGATAGCTCTAATTCCTTAAATCTACTGTCCTTTACCTGCATCATGGCATCCACCTTGAAGGGATCAACACCCATGATCTGAATTAGAGCAGCAAATGCATTAGCAGGCCAACATCACCCATTAGCCAATTGTTTATTATACAATATTGGAGAAGTGCCAAACTCAAAAGGATCATACAGTAGTAGTCCATAAAGGAATGTCACATGACCAGCAGAGTGATTCAGCAGGGATACCACAAAGCCTTCCATTTTACTTCGCACCCAAGAACCGTTTTCCAGAAGCAAGCTCTGCCATCAGGGGAGCAGAAACAAGGAATAAATGCCACTTTGGCATGCGAGATTCCAGCTCAAGGTAATGAACAAGTCTGCAATGCATCATGTGTGAAGTAAACCTACAGCAGTACTGAGTATTGAAGCAGTGCCAAACTTCAACATAAATGTGTACTCAGGAAGAGAACTTGAAGTAACTAAACCTTGAAAGAAACTGTAAGAATAGATTTAAATTACTATTGATATAGTCATAGGGGAGTATTATCATTTTCATAACCAAGTGCTAAGCCATAAGGGTCATACAGTGCTGCAAGGCAGGGTGTGCTGAAAAGTGTAATATGCCTGATCAGAGACCAGCAAGGGTGAAGAGTATAACAGAGGGAGAGTTAGTAAGGGCAGTGAGGAGTGCTACAGGAAGTACTATCAGAGTTGGTGTAATCTGTTGATGACAAAAAGTCAAAGAAGGAGTCTGTCAAGGTGGGCCCGTCAGGAAGGAGAGAAGATAAAGTAAGGGTGTTAGAGCGGTGACAACATTGGAGGTAAATTGTGTGTGCTCACTGATATATAGGACAGTCGAATAGGGAAGCACTCAATTTTATTATCATGAGTGCTAAACCCATACAGAATAAAGAGTAAAGATTTCATTTCTTTGTAAAGGTTAGTGTTGAGAGTGAGTTTGTTGGTCATCATACAAGTACGTATATATATTTAGCAGCTCATTGTTTAGTGCCTCTAAGTATAGCTGGGTTTGAGTGGGAGTAGACCTAAGTAGTGTCATCTGCAAATAGAACTGGTTTAAGGAATTGAGATGCATTGGGGAGATCATTGATGTAGATGAGAAAGAGTGGGCCTGGGACACTACCGTGGGGCACTCCGACAGCTACAGGCTGGATAGTGGAGTTGACTCCATTTGCGTATACGTACTGATGTCTATCGTTAAGGTAAGATTTTAGGTAATTGAAAGAATGTTGTCTGATGCTGTAATGATTTAGTTTTAGGTGCAGGAGATTGTGGTCCACTGTATCAAATGCTTTCCATAGGTCAATGAAGAGCCCCAGTGGATATTCATTTTTATCGAGGGCTGTATATATTAGTTCAAGCATTTGTATAATAGCATCATTCATACTAAGCCCAAACTGGCAGGGGTTAAGTATGTTGTTGGACATAAGGTAGGAGTAAAGTCGTTTGTGTATTATTTTTTCGAATATTTTAGAAAGTAAGGGCAAGTTTGATATAGGTCTATAGTTGTTCGCATCAGTTGGATCACCTCCTTTGAGGATCAGGGTAACCCTTGCTGTCTTGAGTATGAATGGAATGGTTGAGGACTCAACAAATTTGTTAAACAGTATTGCAATAATGGGTGACAGTACATGAGCTGCTTTTGTATATATGAATGGTGGCAAGTTATTTAGATCTGCTTTGTTTATTCTTTTTAATGGAATTATACAGCACTTGTGGAGGGGAGGGGGGACAAGATCAAGAGCCCCTCACCAGCATCAAAGAACCTCCCTTGATGGTGAAGGGGAACTAAAGCAGAATAAGTATGTAAATTACAAAAGCAAGACCACATGTAAGTCCCTCTACAATAATAGTACAAGACAAAATCATAATAAAGAAGAAGCGCTAAACCCACTAGGGTCATACAGCACTGCAGGGCAGGGCAGGGAAGGGATGCAGTATCAAAGGATAAGTAAGGGTGGAGAGGACAACATATGAAAGACAATGTTAGTGGAAAAATTTTGGAGTTTTCTCATAGGCTATATTTTAATATAAAGGAAGTACAGTAGTTTAGTACAGTGGTACTTTGAGTTTCGAACAGCTCCCAACTTGGGGCTTGGATTTCCAGCAAGCGTGCACGAGCGTGTTAGATAGGAGTGAATGGAGACGAATGATACTTGGGACCTGACGATCTGTTGGAGTGTGAGCAGGGTAATATTTAGTGAAGGGATTCAGGGAAACCGGTTATTTTCATATAGTCGGACTTGAGTCCTGGAAATGGGAAGTACAATGCCTGCACTTTAAAGGAGGGGTTTGGGATATTGGCAGTTTGGAGGGATATGTTGTGTATCTTTATACGTATATGCTTCTAAACTGTTGTATTCTGAGCACCTCTGCAAAAGCAGTGATAATGTGTGTGTGTGGTGAAAGTGTTGAATGATGATGAAAGTATTTTCTTTTTGGGGATTTTCTTTCTTTTTTGGGTCACCCTGCCTCGGTGGGAGACGACCGACTTGTTGAAAAAAAAAAAAAAAAAATTTTGTAAGTGCTTTTGTAAGTGTATTTTTGGGGGTCTGAAACTGACTAATCTAATTTACATTATTCCTAATGGGAACAAATTCGTTTGGTGTCGGCACTCAAACAGCCTTCTGGAACGAATTAAGTTTGTAACTCAAGGTACCACTGTATTTGTTACTTTTGATGTTTATCAAAATTTATACAATACTGGAAAGTAATAAAGCACTTATTTTCTAACAGAAATTTATTGAAGAACATAACAAATCAGGTTTTTAAGTTGCCAGTACTATGACTAGGGATTATGTAATAAAACATTAAATAAAAGAACAGTAATTACAATAATGATTTTCTGCTCTAGTAAGCCTGCTCATGCTAAGAATAGTTATAAAAGTAGCATAATCATCTGTATGGCTAAATTCATGTTTTTCTTAAAAACCAATAGTTTCACAAGCTAGAATTATTTTATCTAGTCACTTAAAACATGCACTGTGGCCTTCTTTCCTTTAAGAATGAAACTGAAATATTAAAAAAAAAAATCATATGTTTATACAAATGAAATCAAGATTACCAGTGATCATAGAATGCTGTAGCGCCCTGTAAAATTTTGACCTTCATGTGCAAAGGCACACACTTGCACACACCATGAAAACCTTTTTCCAGCACACCTCTAAGAGATAAACTTGAAATTTCTACTTCTTACAACACATCCACACAACAACTTTTGATGTTAAGAGTAATTACAATACACAAAAATATTTATGTAACTTATACCACACTGTATTTTATTATAATCTCTGTGTGATCAGACTCACATTCTACCACCGATTTGAAATGTGGGTAAAATTAAAATAAAAATGGCATCAGTCTTTTCATTATTATAATCATAACTAAGCACTAAACCCATGAGGGTCACACAGTTCATTATTATTAAATCCACATTATGAGTGTATGACATTCATGTGAATGTGTCAACCCTAGAGAGGTCATACAGCACCTGGGAATATGGGAGGCAATCACGTTTGAGCCAAGGAAGTGGAGGATTGGTCAAATTCCTTGGACTTATCCTCCATGAAGGCACCTCCCTTCAGGGGGACTACATCTATAAACAGTGCTAAACCCCCTAAGTTATTCAATCCTTTTATAAAACAGTTTTTGAAAAGTCTATGAATAAAGCAACCAATGTATACCATGACATTACTGGCCATAGACAGCAACTGATGCTGAATATTGACAAACATATTGGATGTCTTAAATTCATTTTGGTTTTAACAGAACTGATGTAGAAACACAGCCATCAAATACAGTGTAGTATCCAACATCTTAAAGAGCTAATTAATGCCTGTCATAGTTGCAGTTCCTTACTCAGTTACAGACTTCATAAGCCATATAACTATCATATATTTAAAAAAAGTAATAAACACTGGTCATAGGGACAAACAAATCAACATGGAGGAAAAAGTAAGGCTGGATAATTAATGTAATGAATATTTCATACTAAAGAGCTTCTCTTAGCAGTGCACCGAGTCACAATGGTTGGCCAAAACATTCCTTTTATTTTCTCCATGTGGGTTCCTTTGAGCCATTCCATATCTCATTAAAAAATAAAAAAAGTATACAGTACTTTACTTGATAGTTCTGCTGAACACAGGAGCTGTTATTTACTGCATTATACAGCAAGTCCTCACTTAACGTTGTTTTGTTACAATGATGAGGAAAAAATGGATTCCCAGCCGGGGCCACTGTGTGTGGAATCTGCACATCTGTCTTTGACCTGTGTGCTGGTAGGAGGCACTCCTTACAATTTTCTTTTAACATTTATTCCTTGATTTAACGCTGTTGCAATGAGTGCTAAAGATGCACTGTGCACCCCTGATGTTTGTGTCAATTAGCCTATGGTAAAATTGGTTTCGTTATACATGTAAATTGTTTTGTTTGAAGTCGCAGTTTCCAAGAACCTATCAATGACTAAGTGTGGACTTACTGTACTCTACTAGCAACACTACAAGAGATTCTTCAGATGAACTTTCAAATTCATCTGGTGCTTTATCAACACAGGCAGTTTAATGAATTATCTTTAAACTTCCTTTCTTAATATCAACACTGAGATTTGCAAAATAATTTTTGTACTTTTATAATTTGAAGATTACACTCCTGCCCCATTTGTTTTTCCCAGCAGTATTCATTCGGTGTGTTTTTGCTAGATTGGTTATTTTTAGTGTCACTGTTCAGCTGAGACTTGGGCAAGCACACACATTTCCTTCTCAGATTTTCATGTTAGAAAAAAAATCACAAAATTTCAATACTAATATATATATTAATTGGTGCATACATGCCTCCATTTGTAACACAGTATTTGTCAAATTCTTGCCATGAGGTGTAAAATTAAAAAACTCTGAGGAAAATACTACAGTAGATATTTAAGGAATACTCTTATTACCTTTCATTAGTCCTATAAGCTATAATAAATTGGCATTCACATATAGTAGGTTATTACGCTAAGTAATAATACTAAGACATGTGATATTATAATCACTATATCACACAACACATTGTACTATTTAAGAAAATTAAAACAGTTTTCCTGGGAAGTTCAATAAAATGAGCAAATGATCACTACAAGGATACTCAAGATTAACTGATAATATTGAAGATATACAATCATAACCACAAAGGAAAAAAACTGGAAGCAAAAATGTGTTCACATGTCAAGTAGGGCTATTAAATCTGCATGGGTTCATTTCAACTAGTAGGTTAATGACAACCCTCTTACCCCTAACAGCCAAACAATTCATCCACTTACGTTGTACCAATAACAAAATACATCTGCCAACCTTTAGCTAAGAATCATAATATTTACTGGCAACAAGCCCAACAATTTGGCAATGAAACTTGGGCAACATTACGGCCATTCTTACAACATTAGCGCCACAAGTTGGTAATAATCCAAGATGAATCAAAATGTTATCCAAGTTTTATCTCTAATCTGTGGGTTAGTTACAAGTGTAATAATGCTGGTAGAATTACTAACAGTATGTTATGTAAAAGGACACGTACAACTAAAGCAACATTTTTATTGTAGTAATGTGAGAGTGAAACATTGCTACAGTAAAAATGTCACTTTAGTTGTGCATGCCCTTTCACCGTATTATAAGTTGCACCAGCCAGACGATTGTAATTTTTTTATTGTACAATTAATGTGCCTCAGAAACCAAGAATTAACCTCTCAATGAAAAATATGATAAAACCATGATTCAAATCATAAGTGGTCCCTAAAACATTTGAAAGAAAACATTGCTGTGTGTTATCTGGTATCCTGACAAAGTATTTTGGTATCAGAAAGCAGTCATACTTGTTGAAAGCTTATTATAACAGCGTACATTCTCAATATTATACAGTACTGTACTTACAAAAGGAAGTAAGAACTGTAAGAATTTGACATTTTATTTTAAAACACATTATGGATAATAGACAAGAGCAAAAAACATAGCAATAAATAGAGAAATAAACAAGAGCAAAAATAGAAATAGTTTAAATGGCATTTTCTAAATGAACAAACGAAATTAATTGATTATAAAACACTAAGTTTATATTTACTATTCTGCACAAATCCCGCTATCAAAAATAAAAGCGAAATAATTTAGACAAGTCTTTTTATCTACTCCAAGGCTATGGGTCCCCACAATTTGCACTACAGGTGAACCATCATCTATTATAAAAAGTAAAAAGCGCAAGCCTATAAAAAAAAGATGTAATTAGAAATTACAAAGATGAATTGGAGTTCAGTTCTCAAAGATCATTAATTTCAAAAAGACTTTTTTTTTTATTTTAGCAATGAGTAATCTTGTATCTTGATTAAGGAAAGAACTAACACCACCATCACATATATAAAAGAGAGGACAAACATACATTGAAGTTTAGCACACAGTACTTAGTTAAAGCATACAAGACTACTATGCCTGAAGCATAAAATAATTTAAAAGCAGAGAAATTGCTGTATGGTCACTTTGGCAATTAAGTTTGTCAGCCTGATATGAATGCATGAAAGATAAATAATACATAGATATATACACATGTAAGGGAAATTTACTAGGGGTAACAATTACAGGAATACTGAACAAAATGCCTTTCAGTTTATGTGGAACACTTTACCTATAGAGTATTCTTTATAGCAGAGTAAATTTATCATACTACAGACTAGATGGTTTTACAAATTCAAATTCCATACCTCAGCCATGACCAGTGGTAACAGTAAAAGTACTTCTTTACAATGGAAGCTAATAATTAAAGCTATTTTATTTTTAAAGAGTCTTTTTTTAAATTTATAAGCTTTCCATGCTATAATTACTACATATTTAAACATGGATAAGTATTTCAGAACTGAAAATAACAATACACTAGAAACTCTGGCAACTTCTAATTCTTTCCTCAGCTCTTTTATCAGTTTTTCCTTTGTTAATCCAGGTAATTATGTAAGTAAAAGTGTAAGGTCATTCATTTCGTTTCAATAGAAGCAACGCACACTACTACATAGCATGAATACAGACATTTACCTTACAAGGTCATTCATTTCGTTTCAATAGAAGCAACGCACACTACTACATAGCATGAATACAGACATTTACCTTACAAGTTTAAAGCCTCAATATTCTTTCCTTAGGTCTGGCATGACTGTCAGATACCATCTGCATAATTTCCAACCTAACTGTCCACCTCTGTATGATAATTCTACTGCAAGTAATATCACAACAAAATCAACCCTCACAAAATGGAGAAAAATCATAGGAAGATATCTTGAAAGTGTTTATTGACAGGAACACAGTAAATAAAAAGAGGACAGGGTGACTGGGTAGTGATGTACTTACTCACAAAATCATAATGATACAATTGCAAGCAAACTATGGTACGGGTGGAAACTGAACTCGCAGCAAGAGTTGTAAAGCTCCAGACTAACGTGTTGGTCTGGAGTTTTGCGATTCACTTCCCGTGAGTTTAATCCCCACCCATACAGTGGTTAGTGATGTACTGCCTGCAGAAAGCTTCAACACCACAATCCCTCAGTCACATGGTCCCACTTCTATAAGATCCTTACTGTTCAACCACAGTGTTTTCAGCCTGATCAAGAATGGTTTCAAAGGCAAACGGAACAAACGGATAACCAGTGCCTCCGTAGAATTTGCTTTGGAACTCCACCCTGTTAAATGAAGAAGACAAATACTTTTGTTAGGTATTTTCAATAACTTGAAAACTAGTAAAATTTAATGCATGAAGTGCAAGTAGATTATCAGAACCAATAAAATAAGCAAAGCTGAAGCATTTAAAAAAATACCCTGTAACTTTTTGCTATGTAATTCCATTAACTGCCAACTGTTATTTTCTTTCTTTGGTATCTCATAACTGTAAAACAAACTTATATTATATACAATTAATTTTTTTTTTTTTTAGCAACTCGGCCGTCTCCCACCGAGGCAGGGTGACCCATAAAGAAAGAAAATCCCCAAAAAGAAAATACTTTCATCATCATTCAACACTTTCACCTCACTCACACATAATCACTGTTTTTGTAGAAGTGATCAGAACACAACAGTTTAAATTTTCACTTGTCCTTTTTTAATTTTCATTTAAAATTTTATAAAAAATTCTTCATGCAGATTTACATAGATTATGATTATTATATTCATGGGAATGCAATAAACCCCCAGGGCCACATAGTGCCTGATGACCTTTTTACCTGATTACCTTTCAGTAATCAGGTCTAATCCAAGGAAGAGAGGGAAAACTCCAATTCCCTGAATCAAATGTCCTTCACCAACATCAAGGAACCCCTCTGAAAGGTTAAGGAGATTATAATTCTAGCCTTAAGATCTCAGCACTAAACTCAAATTATTGTAGAAATTCCAACTCACCAGTGCAGTCGAAGTGTGTGGAGGAAAGCCGAGAGGCCTTCCATCAACACGAGAATAGCCACGGTCAGAGTAGCCCAAAATGCAAAAATTACAAACGTGAGTATACCTCCGCCCACACCCTCGCCACCAATTGTAAGTCCAATACGTAGCACCATCCTCCACAATACTTCACTAAGCTCTGAAAATAATTTTATTTGTTACCACAGCATACAAAAATTAAGCCAAGAAATGTATTAAAAGGATCTTCTTTCTTATGTGTGGGCACATGTAATGTGTGGTGTGTACTGCACTTCATATTATGAAATAAGAGTTTACTGATTGATTACTACAAGTGTCTTTGTGCCCTTGGAAAATTCTAATAAGAGATGTCTTTCAAGATTTCAAATTTAAAATACACTGAGAGCTATTTCAAGTCGATCTAAAAGAGGTGAGCCCAACAGCTAGTATCCTCACTCACCCCTACCCCCCCTACATGCAAATTCATAGACAGTGGGCACACTGATGAATTATCATTACAGCATATTAATAGCAAGTGTTAGACTTGTTAGAGAAACTTAAATATTAATAAAACAGACAATCCATGAACTTACGAGCGTGGGCTAATGATAGTGCCCAAAGTCGAAGGTAGGAGGCAGTGTGAGACACTGAACCCAAGACGTACTCAATTGTGTGGATGCCCTGGTGAATCATTACCTCACTCATGTCATGTTGTTCTTCAGTCACTGCTACTGCCTCACCTCCACCATCCTCCACCACACCTTCTACTCCATTGGCCTGCATCACCTAAGGAAAATGTAACATATGGTAAGAGTAATGCACTGTAACCAAATGTATTTAAAATATAAGAAAAACTGAGGTAAAAAGTTCTGTCCAGATAGGCATCCGAGGATATACATGAAGTTAATTACACAACATCTACACTGAGATGGACTTAAACATGGGTCTGTCTGGCAAACCAAGGTTGAGACCACATGATGCCTTGTTTACACGTTTACAATGTAAAACCTCAGTTGCCAACATCTACTGTACATATAGTGAAAGCCTCAACTTACAATGATTTAACTCATGAGGATCCAGAGTTACAAACAAGAAACTCTGGAACCAATTAATGTTTTATAAACACTGATCTCCAGACAAGAACAATGTATATTCAGAAAAATTATTTTCAATAATTTATTTTCTTCTTGGTTAATTTTCTATCAAATGCATTTATACTTTGTGCACTATCATTTTAGACACGTGTGGAGGGTTCGTGTTTGTTAGCTAGAGAGCGATCCAAAACTGTAGAATAAATAATCAGAAATTGGTTTGGAGCTGAAGTCAAAGTATTTTTTTCTAATTTTTCAACAAAGAATCTCAAGACTGAGCATAGGTGTATGCAAGTATTGGTAACACAGTAAACCCTAGAGTTAATGGAAAACTAACAATGGCAAATACTCCAACAATACATGACCATGTAGCAACAGAACATTTTAATGGTCCATCTCTACTAGAACTGTAACCCACAAACTTATAAGCTATAAATACTTACTAAAACTGTTTTAGGTCACAACTAAACACAAAATCAATGTACATTATAGCAATAGCTAACTAGACAGAAGGGTGCATATTAAATATTTGCAAAACTAAGTTTTCACTAATCCAAACATTAAAGGGAGAATCCTTCTTTGGCCTGCCTTACAGGACAAAGACTGAGCCACAGTTTACAGATGGAAAAACTTCAGGACTGACAAAATTGTAATAATATGATTGCAAATAAACCCCAGTATGGGTGGGTTACAACTTGGAGCCATGGGTTCTAACCCCACCCATAACATGGTTAGAACTTCACATTAAAAGACATCACATCTATCTTTGGTTATGACTAATTCACACTTAAGTGAAAGCTACTGCAGTATAACATACCTCATCTTGGTTTGCATCAACCCCATCCTCCTCACTTTTATGAATGCTTGGTTCAGCTTCTAGCTTTGCACTATTACTATCCTTGTTAAAGTCCAAAATTTTGGAATTATCATTAGCATAAACACTAGGACCTGTTTGCAAGTTTTTCTCATTACCTCTGTTTTTATTGCTAGCATCCTGTAAGTCATATAAAAACATAAAAACATTTCCTATGCTATAAATACAAAAAACAAGGTGTACCAACACCTTTTATGCAAACACCTCACCTCTTATTCAGATTTTAATCAGAAATCTCAGTGAGAATACAGTAGGACCCCTGTATCCATGGGTTCTGTATCTGCGATTTACTGTGACCCAAAAATAACCTTCGATTTTGCTTAATAATGACCTCAAAGTGCAAAAGTAGTGATGCTGGCAGTTCTTCGAAGCCTAAGAGAAGCAGTGAAATGTTTTCCATAAGTGAAAAAGTGCAAATTCTATTTCATACTTTATCAATTAACCCTTTGACTGTCGCGGCCGTATATATACTTCTTACGAGGTACCGTGTTTGACGTATATATACAGTGGACCCCCGCATAACGATGGCATCGCATAGCGATTTTTCCGCATAACGATTACTTTTATCGCAAAATTTTTGCCCCGCATACCGATTAAAAACCCGCATACCGATTTTCGTCCGAGACGCGTCCAATGTGCCCTCACATGTGCCGGCCGTCCCATTGTTTACCAGCCAGCCTCCGCGGTAACATCCAAGCATACACTCGGAATATTTCGTATTATTACAGTGTTTTCGGTGGTGTTTCTGGAAAATAAGTGACCATGGGCCCCAAGAAAGCTTCTAGTGCCAACCCTGTGGTAAAAAGGGTGAGAATTAGTATGGAAATTAAGAAAGATTTTGAAGGGTTTGGGGCTAACCCTGAGAAGCCTATGCCAGTTGTGGAATCCATTGTGCCTACTTCAAAGATTAAGGAAATGTGTGCAGAGTGGTTTGAACTGCAAACCTTTATAGATGAAAATCACCCTGACACAGCTGTTGCAAGCCGTGCTTGTGACTATTTCAATGACAATGTTATGGCCCATTTTAGGAAAGTCTTGAAGAAACGGGAGGTACAGAGCTCTATGGACAGATTTGTTGTGCGACAGAGGTCCAGTGACTCTGAAGCTGGTCCTAGTACTCATAAATTCTAGCGGCAGGAGAAAGCTGGTAGGCCCACATATGAATGAATGGGTCTGTGTGGTCAGTGTGTACCATATAAAAAAAATCCTGCAGCACGCAGTGCATAATGAGGGAAAAAAAACTCTGACCGTTGTTTTTTTTTTTTTTTTTAATTAAAATGCCGACTTTGTGGTCTATTTTCGTATAATATTTATGGTTGTATTCTCGTTTTCTTGGTCTCATTTGATAGAATGGAAAGCATATTATAGAAATAGAGGTGATTTTGATTGGTTTTACTATAAAAAGAACCTGGAAATGGAGCTCAAAGTAGGGGAAATGTTTGATTTTTGCCGATGTTCAAAAGTAAACAAATGATGTCATTGTCCAATAAATGTCCAACTAGCCATTCTAATATGCAGTCATGAATGGGTTGATTATTTATACAATTATTACAGTATTGCAGTAGTCTGCATAACAGTAAATCTTCTATTTTTTGTTTGAATAAAAATTCAAAATAGAAAGCAAGAGTAATATCAGAGGGGCCTGGAGACATGACTGATGAACAAAGAAAATGTTATTTTAGAGCCAGGAATGTCTGCATTGTTCATTCTGGACCTTATTTTGAAATTGTCATATTTTTTAATTTTCGTGAAATTGGCCAAATTGCAAATTTCTGACCACGTTATTGGGTAGTTGAAATCGGTAAATGGGCAGTTTCTTGTACTCAATCGATAGAAAAAATGGAGTTCTAAAGAAATAGCTATGATTTTGGTCGACTGGAACAATGGAATTAGCCGAAAATAGGGCTCAAAGTGGGCGAAATCGCCGATTTGTAAATATCGCCGAGGTCGCTAACTTCGCGAGAGCGTAATTCCGTCAGTTTTCCATCAAATTTAGTTTTTTTGGTGTCATTACAATCGGGAAAATATTCTCTATCATTTCATAAGAAAAAAAAAAAATTTTGCGACACCAGGAGACACCTCAGGATTGGGGGTTGCGACAGTTTTAAATTTTTGCGATTGTCTTGATGAAATTGAGTGACAGGGTGTTTCCTAACTTGGCCCTTAAAGGCAGAGACCTCAGGATTGTGGGGATTTTGCAACAGTCAAAGGGTTAGAAAGAAGCAGAAATTTTGGTCATATATTTGACATGGCCGCTTATTAAAGCGGGGCCCAATCGCGATTTCGTACTGGACATTAAATACAGTGGACCCCCGCATACCGTTGGCATCACATAACGTGGACCCCCGCATTAATCCGCATACCGCTCGCTTTTATCGCAAAAATTTTGCCTCGCATACCGCTCAAAAACCCGCTCACCGCTCTTCGTCCGAGACGCGTCCAATGTGCGCCTTAGCCAGCCTCACATGTGCCGCCGGTGGCATTGTTTACCAGCCAGCCTCCGCGGTAACATCCAAGCATACAATCGGAACATTTCGTATTATTACAGTGTTTTTGGTGATTTTATCTGGAAAATAAGTGACCATGGGCCCCAAGAAAGCTTCTAGTGCCAACCCTACAGCAATAAGGGTGAGAATTACTATAGAGATGAAGAAAAAGATCATTGATAAGTATGAAAGTGGAGTGCATGTCTCCGAGCTGGCCAGGTTGTATAATAAACCCCAATCAACCATCGCTACTATTGGTGGTACAGCTGCTTCTGCTGCTGTACCACTGTCAGTGCTGCTGCACTGTGCTGCTGCTGCTGTAGCAGTCACTGTGCTGCTGCTGCTGTAGCATGCTGTCTGCTGCTGCTGTAGCATCGTCAGCTGCTGCTGCTGTAGCACTGCTGCAGCTGCTGCTGCTGTTGTACCATCGTCGTGCTGCTGCTGCTGCTGCTGCTGTAGTACCGTCTGCTGCTGCTGTAGCATCGTCTGCTGCTGCTGTAGCATCGTCTGCTGCTGCTGTAGCATCGTCTGCTGCTGCTGTACCACCGTCAGCTGCTGCTGCTGCTGTAGTACCGTCTGCTGCTGCTGTAGCATCGTCTGCTGCTGCTGTAGCATCGTCTGCTGCTGCTGTAGCATCGTCTGCTGCTGCTGTAGCACTGTCAGCTGCTGCTGCCACCGTCAGCTGCTGCTGCTGCTGCTGTAGTACCGTCTGCTGCTGCTGTAGTACCGTCTGCTGCTGCTGTAGCATCGTCTGCTGCTGCTGTAGCACTGTCAGCTGCTGCTGCTGCTGCTGTAGCACCGTTGTTGGTGTGGCTTATTGAGAATACCAAGAAACAATTAACCCCAGAGGATTTGCCACCCAGGATAACCCAAAAAAGTCAGTGTCATCGAAGACTGTCTAACTTATTTCCATTGGGGTCCTTAATCTTGTCTCCCAGGATGCAACCCACACCAGTCGACTAACACCCAGGTGAACAGGGAAAAATGCCTGGAACTAGTGCTCATATTGGTGAATTTAAAGCCAGCAAAGGTTGGTTTGAGAGATTTAAGAATCGTAGTGGCATACACAGTGTGATAAGGCCTGTTCTGGAAGAAAATGCCAAACAGGACCTACAGTACTCAGGAGGAAAAGGCACTCCCAGGACACAGTGTCTCATCAGTCATTGCTGCATCTTCAATAAAGGTAAGTGTCATTTATTCTTCATTTAGTAGAGTAGTACATGCACAATATATATTGTGCATGTACTACTCTACTATTGTGCATGTATCCTTCTCTTTGTGTGTAGGAAAATGTATATTTCATGTGGTAAAATTTTTTTTTTCATACTTTTGGGTGTCTTGCACGGATTAATTTGATTTCCATTATTTCTTATGGGGAAAATTCATTCGCATACCGATCATTTCGCATAACAATGAGCCCTCTTGCACGGATTAAAGTCGCTATACAGTGGACCCCCGGTTAACGATTTTAATCCGTGCAAGAGGGCTCATCGTTATGCGAAATAATCGTTATGCGAATGAATTTTCCCCATAAGAAATAATGGAAATAAAATTAATCCGTGCAAGACGCCCAAAAGTATGAAAAAAAATTTTTTTTACCACATGAAATGTTAATTTTAATACACACAAACTGAAAAAGGCATGCACAATTACATGACACTTACTTTTATTGAAGATCTGGTGATGATTGATGGGATGGGAGGAGGGGAGAGCATTATCTTCTTACTGTTTAGAAGGGGAATCCCCTTCCATTAGGACTTGAGGTAGCAAGTCCTTTTCTGGGGTTACTTCCCTTCTTCTTTTAATGCCACTAGGACCAGCTTGAGAGTCACTGGACCTCTGTCGCACAACAAATCTGTCCATAGAGCTCTGTACCTCCCGTTCCTTCAAGACTTTCCTAAAATGGGCCATAACATTGTCATTGAAATAGTCACCAGCACGGCTTGCAACAGCTGTGTCAGGGTGATTTTCATCTATAAAGGTTTGCAGTTCAACCCACTGTGCACACATTTCCTTAATCTTTGAAGTAGGCACAATGGATTCCACAACTGGCATAGGCTTCTCAGGGTTAGCCCCAAACCCTTCAAAATCTTTCTTAATTTCCATACTAATTCTCACCCTTTTTACCACAGGGTTGGCACTAGAAGCTTTCTTGGGGCCCATGGTCACTTATTTTCCAGAAACAGCACCGAAAACACTGTAATAATACGAAATATTCCGAGTGTATGCTTGGATGTTACCGCGGAGGCTGGCTGGTAAACAATGGGACGGCCGGCACATGTGAGGGCACATTGGACGCGTCTCGGACGAAAATCGGTAAGCGGGTTTTTAATCGGTATGCGCGGCAAAAATTTTGCGATAAAAGTAATCGGTATGCGGAAAAATCGCTATGTGATGCCATCGTTATGCGGGGGTCCACTGTATCAGGAAGGGGGATGGTTAACCCTTTCATGGTCCGTCCCGTAGATCTACGGCTGGTCGGTGAGTGTCCAAACCGTAGATCTACGCCAAAATTCTAGCGCCGTCAAATTTAGCGCGAAAGCGCTCATAGGCCTACATGTGAGAGAATGGGTCTGCGCCGTGGGTGTGCGCCGTAAACAAAAAATCTAGGCGCCTGCATAGCATTGTGGGAACGCCGGCTCAGTCACCCTTGTTCACCATGCCTCGTCGCAAGTCAGCTCTCACTCCCCGGAAAATTGGGACTCTCCTCTTCCTGTCTGATAGTTCTGACACTGATGGAAGTGGAAATGAAGACGAATTCTACGGCTTTGATAAGTTAGTGACCGAAAATAATGACCAGGATATCGATAATAGTGCAGAAAACCCCGACGATCCTCGACCTTCTACCTCTGGTGTGGGCACTCGTGACTCACGGTCGGGTGTTCCTAAACGTAAGAGAAAACTAATATTTTCCCGTGGCCAGGCCTCTGACTTCAGTAATGACGATGATTCTGACGTGGATTGTGATTTTATTGCGCTCGACGATCATTCGAGTAGTGATAGTGAGGAAACATATTCACCAGTGAAGCGTCGGTATGTTCGCCGCCGCATGCGCTCGGGTAGTGTACCCTATGCTGTGCCCAGGGGACGGAGTACATCCCGGAGTACATCCCGTGGCCCTACACCCGTTTTAGGTAGTGATAGTGAGGATGATGTGGCTACACTTGGCATGGATGGGCCACAGGCATCAGTGGATGGTGTTAGTGGGGCTGGTGGTGGTAGTGGCACCGCCATGCGTGACTCACCTGTGCCACGCGGGGACCCACGCTGCTGACTCGTCAGTTCAAGGACAAAGCGGAGCGTCACCCACCAGCCCGCCACAACCACCCGTACAACCAGCCTATGATGTCCAGTATCCACCAGCAAACCGTATCTGGGATTGGCAGCAAAATCCCAATTTTGTTCCCAGCCCTCACCACTTTGATGACTCTCAAAGTGGAATTCTACCTACCTGTCCCCTTGGAACCACGGCCAATGAACTGGAATTCTTTGAATTATTCTTTGACCAGCCATTGATGGAAACTATTGTCAGGGAAAGTAATAAGTATTTTCAGTACACCATGGCAAATACGATCTTATCACCACAGTCAAGACTACACAGGTGGAAAGAGACGACTGTTGCAGAAATGTATTTGCTTTTTGCAACAATAATGCTTATGCCTCACGTCTATAAGCATAATATAAAAGCATACTGGTCCACAGATCGGCTAATTTGTACCCCATCCTTCAGTGAAATAATACCAGTGAACAGGTTTATCTTACTGTTACGTATGTTGCACTTCTCTGACAAAACCAGGCCTGACAGAAGTGACAGGTTATACAAGATTAGAAATGTTTTCATGTATCTCAAACAAAAGTTCAGGATATACTTTTATCCATTCAAGAATCTTGTAATTGACGAGTCTTTGATTTTGTTCAAAGGTAGACTGTCATTCAAGCAGTATATACCGAGCAAGAGGAACCGCTTTGGTATAAAATTGTTTGTACTCTGTGATTGTGACAGTGGCCTGGTGTTGGATATTGTTGTATACACGGGTAGTAAAACATTGAAAGATACCAAGATGTTATTGGGTATATCAGGTGACGTAGTGAGAAACATGATGGCACCTTATCTTGGTAAGGGCCATACATTATATACCGATAACTGGTACACAAGCCCATTACTCAGTGATTTCATGCGAGTGAACAAGACAGATGTGTGTGGCACAGTGCGTTCTAATCGTAAACATATGCCCAGGCTCAACGCAGGTGTTCGTGGTGATGACGTGCAGGTGTTTACTGCCAATGACATCATGGCATTACGGTGGCATGACAAACGAGATGTCACATTGTTGACAACCATTCACCGTAATGAAATGCAAGACAGTGGCAAAGTTGATCGAGTGACTAATGAACGTATTCGAAAACCAGTGACAGTGATTGATTATACACAAAACATGCGCTTGGTTGACAAGTGTGACATGCAGATTGGTTTTGTTGACTGTGTTCGTAAGAGTTACAAGTGGTACATGAAACTTTTCTTCCATCTCATGGACATTTCAATGCTGAATGCATATAATATGTACCAAATAAAGACTGGTAACAGACCACCGTATGGTGAATTTTGTTTGTCTGTTGTCAGACAACTCATAATGAAGTACCAGGTAACAACACCTGCAATACAACATGGTCCTCGAATTCATCACAATATACCCAAGCGTTTGAGGAGAGAAGGTGATCATTTCATAATACAGCTTCCTTCAACTCAAAAGAAATTTGCTCAGAAGAGATGCATTGTCTGTGCACAAACAAAACGACGGCAACAAAGACGCAAAGACACTCGGTTTATGTGTGAGGAATGTAAGGTGCCTCTGTGCATGGTGCCTTGTTTCAAGGAGTTCCACAAGCTCCAGCAGTTCTAAAACCATGTCCAGTGATTGTAAATATGTAAATATATGATAGAACATTAGTATTATACAATATTTGTGCATGTTTATTGTAATAAACAACAGTGGTAAACAATAATATGATAATAACTTTAGTGCGGTTATTGTGTTCAATACAGTGAGTTTATATATATAAATTATATACAGTATTGGTCTCTCAGGCCCCAAATGTTAGTAGGAATAGAAAAAAATTGGAAAAGAAAAGAAAAAACAACTAAAACAACAAAATAATATAATACGCGTATGTGGAATTCGTCGATGTTGCCACCACATTATTTTCTACAAACTTCTTGGCACTGTATCTCGGTAAGTACTGATCAGATTCTAATTTTTTTTGTTTTATTACCTTCACAAAAATATGCTCTTTAATTCTGTAAGAAAAAATAATTTTTTTTTTTTTTTTTTTTTTTTTTTTTCAAAATTTCTTGGACACTGGTGCGTGACTTCAGATTTTGGCCTTGGACCCTGAAAGGGTTAACCCCATTTTTATATAGTGCTTCATGGTGTTTAAAAACCATTAGTGTACAAAACTGACTTGCTACAATACTGTAATCCAATTTTTAATTGCCATTCTGCACCTATCTGAACAAAAATTGGGGCTAAATATTTAGAACTAAATTTTAATAACACTAATCAAAAGTAATTTCTTTTTATTACAATTTCAAGGTCAAACTCTGCTTCATTCAAAAGGATTGAAGCTTGCACGATAAATTGTATGCCAAGTGTAGCACTAACCATGTTGATGAAAGTGATGAGGATAGATGGTGCACAGCTTGGAGAAGTAGAGACATCCCCTCCAGCACCATACCACACCCACTTATGGAACACGAGTAGTACTAAGTAAACAAACAAGCACGTTAAGAAAATTATTTGTGGGATAAACTCGCAGTAGATGTTCATTGCCTTGTTAAAGAATCTGAAAAGCAAATAAAGGAAAATTATTGCAAATTCTATGAAAAACACAAAGGAATGTAATACTACCTAGTAAAAATATGAATTTTAAAATAGGTATTTAATTTTTAATGATGAAATTCCTGACACAAATACTGTACATTTTTTTTTTTTTTTGAGCAGAGCAAAATTAAGTTTAAATTTTCCCTTCATATGGCCTAGTCATACGAAATCTTCCTTACTTAGACAAAATGGAATTAACCATCAAGTACAGAGAGAGTAACCATATAAATAAAAAATTCTGTATGGCCCAAGCACATATCCTTTCATTAGCCCCATTATGGCATCTTACCTTCAAATTGCAATAGAGTTGACCCTATTTCACCTCTCATCAAAAAATTTTTTTTTTTTTAAATATGCTGGCCATCTCCCACCAAGGCACATTGACCCAAAAAAGAAACACTTTCACCATTATTCACACTATCACTGTCTTGCCAGAGGCACTCACATAAGACAGTTTAGATGTCTCAAGAGAAAATATCCCAAACCCCTCCTACAGAGTGCAGGCAGGCATTGTACTTCCCACCTCCAGGAGTCAAGCCCAGCTAACTGGTTTACCTGAAACCCTTCACAAAATATTACTCTGCTCACACTCCAACAGCTCATCGTCTCAAAAACCATTCATCTCCACTCACTCCTATCCAACGTTGTTTTAATGACTTATTTGTGGTTCCAAACATTAAGAATGATACCAAATAACTTACTTGTGGTTCCAAACATTAAGAATGATACCAAATAACTTACTTGTGGTTCCAAACATTAAGAATGATACCAAATAACTTACTTGTGGTTCCAAACATTAAGAATGATACCAAATAACTTACTTGTGGTTCCAAACATTAAGAATGATACCAAATAACTTACTTGTGGTTCCAAACATTAAGAATGATACCAAATAACTTACTTGTGGTTCCAAACATTAAGAATGATACCAAATAACTTACTTGTGGTTCCAAACATTAAGAATGATACCAAATAACTTACTTGTGGTTCCAAACATTAAGAATGATACCAAATAACTTACTTGTGGTTCCAAACATTAAGAATGATACCAAATAACTTACTTGTGGTTCCAAACACTAAGAATGATACCAAATAACTTACTTGTGGTTCCAAACATTAAGAATGATACCAAATAACTTACTTGTGGTTCCAAACACTAAGAATGACACCAAACAACATGTGGACTATTCCAAAAATAATTGAGATCTTCATCTTGTATGAATTGTAGAAGTTGATTTTGTTGTTGGACAACTGCCACATGGGGTCCAGACCAAACGGATATGGATACTGATCATATTGTTTAACATCGGCTGGATCTAACGTTAGTTCTTTGTTTTGCTGAATGGTGGAATCACTGTAAGGAAATACATACAACACTAACTGAGGAAAATGCACAAATATTTGAAGTCTTAATTCCAAAGCCTAAACTATTGCACTTAAAATAAAAGCAATATTTTAAAAGCAACAATTTTTTACTATTCGTTCTTAATTTACATCCTTAATGCAGTAATAGCAAACGAGCAATAAAACATGCAAAAATAACCACAGGGGAGTTAAATGATAGCTTCCCCTGTGGTTATTTTGCATACATCCTTCATGCAGCACCTTGCTGGTTGCTCCCTCATCAACCCAACAACTATCCAACCAGATCACTTTCCACCATATTGCAACTAAAGTTACTGTACCTTTCTTCCAGATAAATCTTGTGTCCTCCTTACAACACTAATTCTCATGTCCTCAGTAGTAGATACAGTATTTTAGATCTTACTAGTCGTTACAAAATTACTTTTGATAATATTTCAAGGAATAAAAACAATAGTGTTGGTAGGCTACCCTTCTTTCATCCTCTACCTTACTGACTGGAAGGAATGTAACCCATATTTTCAAATTACTGTACCTAAACATTACAAATGACACCTTTTAATTTAAATCTTAATTTTAAATTTTAAATTTGTTAAAAGATTCGCAGTAAAGTGTAATTTTGTTTAAACATGAAAAGCTTAACTATGTTTTTACCAAATTAGTCTACAACTAGTATTGCAATTTTTGTGGTCATAATATTTTCAAAATTAAAAACTCAATAAATCTATTACATGCATTTGCAATAACATTTCCTTGGAATTTTTTTCATTTTTTTTTTTAACACATCGGCCATTTCCCATTCTACCTTGGTGGGACAGGACTGGTGTGTTAAAAGAAAAAAAACTTATAATGTCATAATTTAACCTTTATACAGGATTTGCTATTAAAAATACACTCACTTGTAAGCTCCATGCCACGATGAGCCAAATAAGTTGATCGACTTGGAGAAGACATCATTATAGATGAGACCAGTGTACATGGAGAACAAACCCATCAGAAGAATAATGTATCGACCTCCAAAGAAGATGTTCCAGATCTAAAATAAGAGAAAATTCTCCTTAAGCTATAATTTATATACAGCCTCTCCTCACTTAGCAACATACCCATTCACTGATGACTTACGACGGGCTCTCTGACCAGTATGCATACCTAAATTATGTATATTAGAGCTGATTTCCACTATTCTGTTTATTACAATATACAATACAATACTGAATAAACATTTAAAAATAAACCAGAAATGTTATAAATGGTGCAAAGGTGACAATATCCCTTTACCGGGACGTTTGACACAAACCCACTGTCATTTTAGTATGATCCTCATTTAGTGACAAATTCGTTTACCAACGTGGTCTTAGGAATGGAACCCAGTCATTAAGTGAGGAGAGACTGTAATTATTAATTAATAGTGCAATTATAAAAATACAGTGGACCCCCGGTTAACGATATTTTTTCACTCCAGAAGTATGTTCAGGTGCCAGTACTGACCGAACTTGTTCCCATAAGAAATATTGTGAAGTAGATTAGTCCATTTCAGACCCCCAAACATACACGTACAAACGCACTTACATAAATATACTTACATAATTTGTCGCATTCGGAGGTAATCGTTATGCGGGGGTCCACTGTAATCCACTCTCTTTTTATAGCTTGCTTGCCAACTAATCACAGTACAGAACACTGCATATTCAGCACCCTGTTTTTGGTGTTTCACATTTTTGTTCTCTTTTAACTAAGGCATAGTTCATTACATTCCAACATATTCGTACAACAGTTGCAAAAAAAAACGCAACCGGCTCCGTATTTTAAGGTCGGGTCCCCGATTGTACTCACCTCCAGCCTTTACAAGTTAAGAAAGCCTAGGGAACGTATGGATTTGTCAGTTAAAAACAGAGTAGGGGAGTTAGCAGATGGGGAGATAGAGTTATTAGGTAGATGGCGAGAATATTTTGAGGAACTTTTAAATGTTGACGAAGAAAGGGAGGTGGTAATTTCATGCACTGGCCAGGGAGGTATACCATCTTTTGGGAGGGAGGGAGAGCAGAATGTAAGTGTGGGCGAGGTACGTGAGGCATTACGTAGAATGAAAGAAGGTAAAGCAGCTGGAACTGATGGGATCATGACAGAAATGTTAAAAGCAAGGGAGGATATAGTGTTGGAGTGGTTGGTACTTTTGTTTAATAAATGTATGAAAGAGGGGAAGGTACCTAGATATTGGTAGAGAGCATGTATAGTCCCTTTATATATAAAGGGAAGGGGGACAAAAGAGATTGTAAAAATTATAGAGGAATAAGTTTACCGAGTATACTAGGAAAAGTGTACGGTAGGGTTATTATTGAAAGAATTAGAGGTAAGACAGAATGTAGGATTGCGAATGAGCAAGGAGGATTCAGAGTGGGTAGGGGATGTGTAGATCAAGTGTTTACATTGAAGCATATATGTGAACAGTATTTAGATAAAGGTAGGGAAGTTTTTATTGCATTTATGGATTTAGAAAAGGCATATGATAGAGTGGATAGGGGAGCAATGTGGCAGATGTTGCAAGTATATGGAATAGGTGGTAAGTTATTAAATGCTGTAAAGAGTTTTTATGAGGATAGTGAGGCTCAGGTTAGGGTGTGTAGAAGAGAGGGAGACTACTTCCCGGTAAAAGTAGGTCTTAGACAGGGATGTGTAATGTCACCATGGTTGTTTAATATATTTATAGATGGGGTTGTAAAAGAAGTAAATGCTAGGGTGTTCGGGAGAGGGGTGGGATTAAATTATGGGGAATCAAATACAAAATGGGAATTGACACAGTTACTTTTTGCTGATGATACTGTGCTTATGGGAGATTCTAAAGAAAAATTGCAAAGGTTAGTGGATGAGTTTGGGAGTGTGTGTAAAGGTAGAAAGTTGAAAGTGAACATAGAAAAGAGTAAGGTGATGAGGGTATCAAATGATTTAGATAAAGAAAAATTGGATATCAAATTGGGGAGGAGGAGTATGGAAGAAGTGAATGTTTTCAGATACTTGGGAGTTGACGTGTCGGCGGATGGATTTATGAAGGATGAGGTTAATCATAGAATTGATGAGGGAAAAAAGGTGAGTGGTGCATTGAGGTATATGTGGAGTCAAAAAACGTTATCTATGGAGGCAAAGAAGGGAATGTATGAAAGTATAGTAGTACCAACACTCTTATATGGGTGTGAAGCTTGGGTTGTGAATGCAGCAGCGAGGAGGCGGTTGGAGGCAGTGGAGATGTCCTGTCTAAGGGCAATGTGTGGTGTAAATATTATGCAGAAAATTCGGAGTGTGGAAATTAGGAGAAGGTGTGGAGTTAATAAAAGTATTAGTCAGAGGGCTGAAGAGGGGTTGTTGAGGTGGTTTGGTCATTTAGAGAGAATGGATCAAAGTAGAATGACATGGAGAGCATTTAAATCTGTAGGAGAAGGAAGGCGGGGTAGGGGTCGTCCTCGAAAAGGTTGGAAGGAAGGGGTAAGGGAGGTTTTGTGGGCGAGGGGCTTGGACTTCCAGCAGGCGTGCATGAGCGTGTTCGATAGGAGTGAATGGAGACGAATGGTATTTGGGACCTGACGATCTGTTGGAGTGTGAGCAGGGTAATATTTAGTGAAGGGATTCAGGGAAACCGGTTATTTTTATATAGCCGGACTTGAGTCCTGGAAATGGGAAGTACAATGCCTGCACTCTAAAGGAGGGGTTTCGGGATATTAGCAGTTTGGAGGGATATGTTGTGTATCTTTATACGTATATGCTTCTAAACTGTTGTGTTCTGAGCACCTCTGCAAAAACAGTGATTATGTGTGAGTGAGGTGAAAGTGTTGAATGATGATGAAAGTATTTTCTTTTTGGGGATTTTCTTTCATTTTAGATTTTTTGGGTCACCCTGCCTCGGTGGGAGACGGCCGACTTGTTAAAAAAAAAAAAAAAAAAAAAAAAAAAGGCTTTAAATGTTGTGGCACAGACTAGGCTGGAGGAAGCAGAGATGTCATGTTTGAGAGCTGCATGTGGCGAGAACATTATGCACAGAATTTGCAAAACATGCTCACACAAGTGTGTTGGACATCCAACAGATATGTATGAACATGTTAAGAGAGTCAGCAGAGGCAAGTGGTTTTTGTAATTTGATGTGCTGTTAGAACATGAGAAGTTAACATTTATGAAGGGATTAAGAGTAACTGGTAAGCCAGACTTGAGTCTTTGGAGGTGGGAAGTACAGTGCCTGCACTCTGAAAGATGGATGTGGATGCTGCAGTTCAGAGGGCCATCTGAACTGTGATAACAGCATGTTTCTTGCAAGACAGAGATTAAATGAGTGATGGTGAAATCTTCCTCTTTTTTGGGTCACCCTACCTCAGAGGGAGATAGCCAGTGTTAAAAATGCATTACTATAAATAGCCTCTGTAAGCCTTCAGAGGATGACATTTCTTAATGACTTTCACAACACACATATAGGTATCTGAATTGTGATGTCAGCACACTTTTGAGAAAAGAGCAATTGAATGAATGATGATTCACGAAATCATAATAATACGACTGCAAACAAAGCACAGAATGAGTGAGGATTGAACCCCATAGTAAGCAAGTCCTAAAACTTCAGCTGGCTGAGTACACACTGGCCTAGAATTTCAGGACTCGCTCATCATTGGTTCAAACCCCACCCATTCCATGGTTTGAATGATGATAATGATTGTTGTCCACGTTGGGTCACCCTGCCTTGACCAGAGACAGCAGTGAAAATTAAAACTAAATTTTAGCTTGAGAATACAAACTATATGAAAATCGATAACAAATAACCCGCACATAGAAGAGAGGAACTTACGACGACGTTTCGGTCCGACTTGGACCATTTACAAGTCACACTACCTCCTCCTGCCCTTTTCGTTAAGTGTGACTTTGTAAATGGTCCAAGTCGGACTGAAACGTCGTCATAAGCTCCTCTCTTCTATGTGCGGGTTATTTGTGTATTTGAAAATTGAATACAAAAGCATATTACAAACATAATATATTCCTCCACAATGTACATACCTCATTATCTGTTTTCTTAGCTGACAAAGGTTTCTCTCGCCAAACCATCCAACCCCCAAAAAGTGCCATAATTATTCCATGTCCAACATCACCAAACATAATGGCAAACAGGAATGGGAAAGTTATTATGGTGAAGGGAGCTGTCAATAAGAAAATATGATTAATTCTTAAATATATATCAATACATCCATTATATCATACAGATCTATGAGCAGTGTTTCCACTAAGTGACTATAACCTAACTGTATAATGACAGGGGAAATAAAAAATGTGTCTGTCACCTATTATTTAACATTCATCATGAATAGTATAGAGCCTAGATTTCTCAGCAGAGTAAAAACTATCTAATAAAAGTTTATACTGCCAGGTGTATACCACACATTAAAATTACACTACTTCAATGCATATTCAAGCCCCTTTATCACAGTCCAATTGGACAAAATTTCACTATCTTAAAAACTGTTGCCTACTACTTAGCATTATCAATTTTCCATTTTGTTTTGCTTATGCCTTTATATTTTCTGGAATTTAAAAGAGGTGTTACTAACCAGGATTTATTTCTCGGTATGTAGCCACACCATAGGAATCAATCAGATTCTGAAAGGCTTTGGTGAATTTGTTGGTGCGGTGAAATGTTGGTGGAGCTTCCAATGTGCTCAGTCTATTGAGAATTGCAGGCAAACTTCCACTTTTCTCCTGTAAATGCAAGAGGTACAAAACAAAGGCATGAATGAAAAGATTTCAGTAAAATAATATTGTACTATTAGCAAATAAATTATGTGTAAAATAGGTAAACATTAATAAAATAAATAGTAATATGCTCATGAATAATATGTAAAGACAAATTACAGACATGCTCAAAGAAATTGTGTATTATTATTATTATTATTATTATCATTATTATTATTATTATTATTTTTAACAAACTGGCCATCTTCCACCAAGGCAGGGTGACCCAAAAAAGAAACACTTTCACCATCATTTATCCCATCACTGTCTTACCAGAGGTGCACTGATACTACAGTTCAGATGCTGCTCCAAGCTGTAAATATCCCTATCCCTCCTTCTGAGTGCAGGCACTGTGCTTCCCACCTCCAGGATTCAACCATTTGCCTCTACTCACTCCTAACACACACACACATCTGCTGGATGTCCAAGCCCCTTGCACACAAAACCTTTACCCTTCCCTCTAATCTTTCCTAGGGCAACCTCTGCCCCACCTTCCTACACTACAAATTTATACACCCTATTTTACTCCATCTTCTCTAAATGTCCAAACCATCTCAACAACCTCTCCTTAGCCCTCTGAATAATAGTTTCAATAACATCTATTTTTTTTTCTTCAATGAACAGGCCATATGCCACTAAGGCAGGGTGACCTAACAAAAAAAACAAAAGTTTTTCTTTTTAAATTTAGTAATTCATACAGAAGGGGTTAATAGCCCCTTGCTCCCACCATTTTAGCCACCTCTTACGACACACATGGCTTACAGAGGAAGGAAACATCTTTATTTTCACCTTTAAATTCGGAATTTGAATTAAGATTAAATCTTCTACTTAAATGCCAAGTAGCAATACTTACAGTGCCTCGGCGAAGTGCAAGCTGCACATCTTCCCAATTAGCAACGGGGATCCAGCATTCAGCAATCAAACCGTTCTGTATGACGTCCAAGTTAAACATATTAAGAGTATGATAAATGCTCTTTATCTTCCAAACTTTCATCATCCAGGCGCGGATGTTTCGTGCGGCAGAAACCAACACTCGATGACGGTGGTCTTGTGTCTGGCTTAACACCTGTCAAGATTTAATTTTCCATATCAGGTCAAAGGTGAAGATGAGGAGCCTGGAGGCAGAGCTGATATTGTATGTGAGATCAATATGAGGTATGAATATTATGCATAGAATAAGAAGCTAAAAAAATAGAAAATAGTGTGGAGGTATGGAATAATTCAGGAAGCAGAAAAAAGTTTGTCAAATTTGTTATCTATCCACTTCCAGAAAAACAGCTAGAGAATGAAAGATTAACATTTTTCTTCACTGGGTGACCCCCATCTTGGTGGAAAATGACTGTTTAAAAAAAACAGAGTTGGCTCCAGAATTTCCATACAGGAAGGGCTTAGGGATTGGCAATTTAGTTGGGAGAGTCTAAATGTCTTGTCTTGAAGCTCTGTTGTCATTTTTATTATTATTATTCTTTCAACACACCAGCTGTATCCCACCGAGGCGGGGTGGCCCAAAAGGAAAAACAAAAGTTTCTCCTTTTACATTTAGTAATATGTACAGAAGAAGGGGTTACTAGCCCCTTGATCCCAGCATTTTAGTCGCCTCTTACGACATGCATGGCTTGCGGAGGAAGAATTCTGTTCCACTTCCCCATGGAGATAAGAGGAAATAAACAAGAACTAGAAAGAAAATAGAAGAAAACCCAGAGGGGTATGTATGTATATATATGCTTGTACATGTATGTGTAGTGTGACCTAAGTGTAAGTAGAAGTAGCAAGACATACCTGAAATCTTGCATGTGTATGAGACAGAAAAAAAAAGACACCAGCAATCCTACGATCGTGTAAAACAATTACAGGTATCAGTTTTACACTCGCTTGGCAGGACGGTAGTACCTCCCTGGGCGGTTGCTGTCTACCAACCTACTACCTAGGTATTTATTTTTTATTATCACACTGGCCGATTCCCACCAAGGCAGGGTGGCCCGAAAAAGAAAAACTTTCACCATCATTCACTCCATCACTGTCTTGCCAGAAGGGTGCTTTACACTACAGTTTTTAAATTGCAACATTAACACCCCTCCTTCAGAGTGCAGGCACTGTACTTCCCATCTCCAGGACTCAAGTCCGGCCTGCCGGTTTCCCTGAACCCCTTCATAAATGTTACTTTGCTCACACTCCAACAGCACGTCAAGTATTAAAAACCATTTGTCTCCATTCACTCCTATCAAACACGCTCACGCATGCCTGCTGGAAGTCCAAGCCCCTCGCACACAAAACCTCCTATACCCCCTCCCTCCAACCTTTCCTAGGCCGACCCTTACCCCGCCTTCCTTCCACTACAGACTGATACACTCTTGAAGTTATTCTGTTTCGCTCCATTCTCTCCACATGTCCGAACCACCTCAACAACTCTTCCTCAGCCCTCTGGACAACAGTTTTGGTAATCCCGCACCTCCTCCTAACTTCCAAACTACGAATTCTCTGCATTATATTCACACCACACATTGCTCTCAGACATGACATCTCCACTGCCTCCAGCCTTCTCCTCGCTGCAACATTCATCACCCATGCTTCACACCCATATAAGAGCGTTGGTAAAACTATACTCTCATACATTCCCCTCTTTGCCTCCAAGGACAAAGTTCTTTGTCTCCACAGACTCCTAAGTGCACCACTCACCCTTTTCCCCTCATCAATTCTATGATTCACCTCATCTTTCATAGACCCATCCGCTGACACGTCCACTCCCAAATATCTGAATACATAGGTATTATTATTATTATTTCTATTTGGAGAAGCTTTGAGAGGTGAAGAAGATTATAGGGAAGTTGTAGCCTCCCTAGCTTCCCTTAGTATGCTAACCATTTCAAATCCATCTTTCTTGAAGCTACTTACAGTATTGAGATCATCAAGGCGGGTTTTGACCCCCATGGCCATTTCCCGTCTGTCAGCAGGAGCTTCAGGGCATGGGTACATGGTGGCACGGAAACCCTCGCAGATCTTCTTGACGCGCATTTTTAGCTGATCTCCTTGGAAAAAGATGATGAACACTGACTTGTAGACTTGCTCACCCTGCAAGATTAAAATATGATTAATCATAGTTACAACAACTATAGTGAAGAAAATTATACCAACCACACAATAGCCAAATGGGGGCAAAGGTAAAATACCTTTGCTATAAAGCATACGAGTGACAAATGAGCCCAAAAGAGAGATATGAGAGAAGCATGTAAATATGGAATGGACAGGAAAAAGAAATAAAGATTAATGTTATAAAATTTTGAAGAAAAACAGATAAGAAAATGAGACTATACTGATACAAAAGCATTACCCTAAGTGAAAAATATGCAGAAATTTAACTGATAAACATTTTAAGATAAGCCTATAAAAATAAACGCAAACAGGTAGATGAAAGAATAACAAGGATTTGTAAGAAATCCTTTAAAGGTTTTGAAATGCCTCTTGTGAAGACTGACTGCCTGTTTTCCTAATAAAAAGTACCTGTACGCTAAAAAATCACTGACTAAACAAAAGTATTTAGGGATGAGATTAAGCAGAGAAAAATCTGTAACAAATCCTGCACTTACTGTAGCTGGGTCCTCTAGTGGATCATCCATTTCAGCTTGACGGAGGAACACATTGCCGCGGCATGCCCGCCACAGCATCCGTTCAAATGCAGGAATTCTCTCCCGAAGGATCACTCCAGCAACAAATCTAAATGTGAATAAAATCATCTCAGTCACAACTTATTATCATTAATTCACTATTTTTTTTTATTATAGATTGAAATGACATTTTCCAGTACCTTAAAAAGCTGCAATCAGTACAAATTATTATACTACCACAACGTCCACTCACTGGATTTACTTTACCAAGCAAAAAGTGCTTAACAGAAGAAAATGTATGCAAGAACCTATTTCAAATAGCCTACCTAAGGAAAATCAAGTATGTACAAGCTACTTGAAAAGAAATGTCTTACCAGGAATACTACATTAACACTAAACAAAAGCATACTAAAACTACTGTGTTTATTTTTTATAGCCAAAACATTATCTTCACCAAAAAATAATACATACTACATGTATTATATACAGTACACTGATAATATACATACCCAAGCTGGATGGGACCTTTCGAGTCTTCTGGAAGCAGGTTCTGAGTAAGACTCGTTTGCCCACCAGATTCCAGACTACCCTCTCGCTGAACAATCAATTACAATCATTCGACGGGGGGTCAAATTACCAGTTGCAAATGAAGACCCATGAGTGTCCAGAGAAGTTTCCGACAAGGGTAGAGTGTGAGCCAAGATTGAGGGGAGAACAACAGACTTGAATTATTTCAGTCATATTAAGTTGGCATGATTTAAATAAAAATGGAAAACATCATGGGCTTTCTTCATGTATTTCATATTCTAGGGTGCAAACTTGTCCTGTTTTACCTACAAAATTACCCAGTTGTACAACTATAGAAAAATCCACTACTAGCTGGCTATCAGTTGCATCCTAATCCTGAAGAATGCAGCTCACAGTCCCTACACATTTTGGACCATCCTGGAATTGATAATGGACCAGGAAGGACCAAAATGTTGTCAAGTTTTATCTCCATCTCCAATTTGTTGGTCAAGTTGTGAATCCTACTTCTCAAGTGCAAGAGTAGACAGAGGTGGAAATCTGCATTAGCAAAGTTAAAAAAAAGTTATTTTTTCTTATGAAATGATAGAGAATCTTTTCCCGATTGTAATGACATCAAAAAAACGAAATTTGATGGAAAACTGTCGGAATTACGCTCTCGCGAAGTTAGCGACCTTGGTGATATTTACGAATTGGCGATTTCACCCACTTTGAACCCTGTTTTCGGCTAATTCCATTGTTCCAGTCGACCAAACTCACAGCAATTTCTTTAGAACTCCAATTTTCCTATCGATTGAGTACAAGAAACTGCCCATTTACCGATTTCAACTACCCAATAACGTGATCAGAAATTTGCAATTTGGCCAATTTCACGAAAATTAAAAAATATGACAATTTCAAAATAGGGTCCAGAATGAACAATGCAGACATTCCTGGCTCTAAAATAACATTTTCTTTGTTCATCAGTCATGTCTCCAGGCCCCTCTGATATTACTCTTGCTTTCTATTTTGAATTTTTATTCAAACAAAAAATAGAAGATTTACTGTTATGCAGACTACTGCAATATTGTAATAATTGTATAAATAATGTCAACCCATTCATGACTGCATATTAGAATGGCTACTTGGACATTTATTGGAAAATGATATCATTTGTTTACTTTTGAACATCGGCAAAAATCAAACATTTCCCCTACTTTGAGCTCCATTTCAAGGTTCTTTTCATAGTAAAACCAATCAAAATCACCTCTATTTCTATAATATGTTTTCCATTCTATCAAATGAGACCAAGAAAACGAGAATACAACCATAAATACTATATGAAAATAGACCACACAGCCGGCATTTTAATTAAAAAAATGGTCGGAGTTTTTTTTCTCATTATGCACTGCGTGCTGCAGGATTTTTTTATATGGTGCACACTGACCCCACAGACCCATTCTCTCACATGTGAGCCTACCAGCTTTCTCCTGCTTGATTTGAAGCCGCTAGAATTTATGAGTATACAGTGGACCCCCGGTTTCGATATTAATCCGTTCCTGAGAGCTCATCGTAAGTGGACCCCGAAATAATATCGAAAAGCGAATCAATTTTCCCCATAAGAAATAATGGAAATCAAATTAATCCGTGCAAGACACCCAAAAGTATGAAAAAAAAAATTTTACCACATGAAATATTAAGTTTAATGCAATAGAATAATTACAAAAACAATAGAATAATTGACACTTACCTTTAATGAAGATCTGGTGATGATTGATGGGATGGGTGGAGGGGAGAGTGTCAAAGTTGCTACTGTTTAGAAGGGGAATCCCCTTCCATTAGGACTTGAGGTAGCAAGTCCTTTTGCAGGGTTACTTCCCTTCTTCTTTTAATGCCACTAGGACCAGCTTGAGAGTCACTGGACCTCTGTCGCACAACAAATCTGTCCATAGAGCTCTGTACCTCCCGTTCCTTTACGATTTGTCTAAAATGGGCCACAACATTGTCATTGTAATAGTCACCAGCACGGCTTGCAATAGCTGTGTTAGGGTGATTTTCATCCATAAAGGTTTGCAGTTCAACCCACTGTGCACACATTTCCTTAATTTTTGAAGTAGGCACAATGGATTCCACAACTGGCATAGGCTTCTCAGGGTTAGCCCCAAACCCTTCAAAATCTTTCTTAATTTCCATACTAATTCTCACCCTTTTTACCACAGGGTTGGCACTAGAAGCTTTCTTGGGGCCCATGGTGACTTATTTTGCAGAAACGCGTCTCGGACGAAAATCGGTATGCGCGGCAAAAATTTTGCGATAAAAGTAATCGTTATGCGGAAAAATCGCTATGCGATGCCATCGTTATGCGGGGGTCCACTGTATATACGTCAAACACGGTACCTCGTAAGACGTATATATACGGCCGCGACAGTCAAAGGG
>NC_091325.1:2969520-3040244 GCF_038502225.1 Cherax quadricarinatus
GGCTCATGATCTAATGAAATGGTGCCATCCTTTCCTTATGGAAGGTCCCTGCATACTGGACTTTCTCTGGGATTGAAAATAATTGCCTCCAATTTCCCCAGGTGCTATGTGACCCTTCGACATTTAGCACTTTTCATGATTAGTATAATTCCCCAAGCATTTTATAAATAATGTTTGGGGAATTGAACAGTGAACACAGGTGTTCACTGTCAATGCTACCTCAGTTGCTTTCAGAATTAACCCTGCAACCTCAGGGATGACCCTGGTATTGTATACCATTTTGATATTCACTCAGAAATAATTGTTCAGTGTTGTATGACCCTTGTGGGTTTAGAGCTGTATAGCCCTTGTGGCTTAGCGCTTCTTTTTTGATTATAATAATAATTGTGGGTTTAGCGCTTAGTTTTGATTATAATATTGCTTTTTGTTAAATGGCACTTTCGGTTGCAACCCCAAAATCAATTATTTTTCCAAAACTTAGAGATATTTTAAGGATTTTGCTTGGATCCTGTCATCGATCATGACGGTGTAGGTGGTTGTCTTTGTTTTAGTGTATTTGTCTTTATGGCTGCCGTGGTTGACTCACAGCTCCTATCCACCCTTAATGTTGAATTTTAATTCAAGAAATTAAAGCCAACTTTCCCTTCCTTGGCCCTTCAAGGGAGGTTCCTTGATGCTGGTGAGGGGCTCTTGATCTAGGGAATTGGATCTGTGCTCGGGTTCCCCGAATTGAGTCGAAGTACCTTTTATCCCCCCCCCCCCACATGCACTGTATGATCCAACCGGTTTAGCATTCCCCCATAATTATAATTCCTCTTCTTGGATCAAACCTGACTATCACCCATTCTCCAGTTAGTACGCTGTATGACCCCTATGGGGTTAGCGCTTTTCTATAATATTTATTTCTACATGTACAAGGAATACATGCATAGCTGACATCAATGACATAGACAGCCCCTAGTTATGCAGAGCATTTCCGGAAAATTTGGTTAATTTTGTCCCCAGGATGTGACCTACACCAGTCCATTAACACCCAGGTACCTACTTACTGATAGGTGAACATGGACAGCAGGTGTCTTAAAGAAACACATCTTAATGTTTCCACCCGTACCGGGGATCGAACCACGGACTTGTGTGAGCTAAATGCGCTACCAACCCAGCCATGCGACGCAAAAAAATATGAGCTGGTTATATATGCAGAAATCTCCTAGATATTACAAGGACTCCAATGGAAATAAGTCACTTGGTCTGGGTTATCCTGAGTAATTGACACTATGATTACTTAGTTACGCTGAGCATTACCCCTCCAGGGAGGTTCCTTGACGCTGGTGAGGGGCTCTTGATCTAGGGAATTGGATCTGTGCTCCGGTGCCCTGAATTGAGCCTAAGTACCTTCCATCCTCCCCCATGCGCTGTATAATCCTAAGGGTTTAGCGCTCCCCCATGATTATAATTACAACGCATAACCATAGACTTTTTGCATGTACAACCAAATCTCTGTACATTTTATCAGGTGGAAATAAAACATTATCTCTTACAATTATTATAATTATAATTATTTTTATTTTAAACTATTTTAATTATAAATTATTTTAATTATTATAAATTATAATTATTTTAATAATCATATCTTTATTTACTATTAAACTATTTACTATTAAACTATTTTAATTACAAATTATTTTAATTATTATAAATTATAATTATTTTGATAATCATATCTTTATTTACTACCAGTACATGTACAAGGTATACAGACCATAGCTGACATCACTGACATACTACTATATAGAAAGTTCCTTGTTATGCTGAGCATATCGGGGAAATTAGGTCCTTGTCCCAGGATGCGACCCACACCAGTCCATTAACACCCAGGTACCCATTTTACTGATGAGTAAAGAAACACGCCCAGTGTTTCTACCCTCGCTGGGAATCGAACCCGGACATCGCTGTGTGAATCGAGAACTTTAGCCACCAGGCCACGGGGCATTTTATTATCTATTATTTTAATTATCAATTATTTTAATTATTATTATCTAGTATTATAAATTATTATGTTTCATAAATAATAGAAGTACAGCTCAAGGTGTTGACGGCCCTTAAAGACCAACAACAACAACAACAACAACAACAACAACAACAACAACAACAACAACAACAACAACAACAACAACAACATGGCGACCAAAGTTGATGTGTGACATTCCTGGCCAGAACAAACTCTTCTGTTTTTTTAAGGCATTTAGCGCTTAGTTTCGATTATAATAGTAATATTTCCGAGATAATGTCTGACAGGAGCACACAGATGAAGAACTCCATCAACCAGAAGCTGGTGGAGACGGGAGAGAAGGAGAGACTGAAGGACATGTTGAGGCAGAGACTCACTGAGTGTGGCTGGAGAGATGAATTAAAGGTGAGTAAAAATTTTTTTTTTTTTTTTGGTTTGGTAATCCCTCTAGGGAGGTTCCTTGACGCTGGTGAGGGTCTCTTGATTTAGGGAATTGGATCTGTTCTCCAGTTCCCTGAATTGAGCCTGAATACCTTCCATCCCCCCCCCCCAAGCGCTGTATAATCCTCTGGGTTTAGCGCTCCCCCATAATTATAATCTAGCATGGAAAAAGGAATGGCTTACAAATAGGAAGCAGAGAGTTTCCATTAATGGGGTCAAGTTTGAATGGGGACTGGTCACTAGTGGTGTACCACAAGGATCAGTTTTAGGTCCATTGTTGTTCATAATTTACATTAATGACCTTAATGAAGGAATTACAAGTGACATGTGTAAATTTACTGATGATATAAAAATAGGCCGAAGTGTATAAGTGGATGATGGGCATAAACAAAGGTGATACTAATAAAAGTACTGAGGATGTCGAATCAGGTAAGAACCAGAAAAAAACAGATTTAAGTTAAATAAATTTAGATTTAGAAAGGATATAGGTAAGTATATCCTTAGGGAAGTGTCCTTGGTCCCCTGCTCTTCCTCTTATATATCAATGATCTTCCCAATGTATTACAACACCTGAAACCAATTCTCTTTGCTGACGACACGACTTACGTCATCTCCCACCCAAATCTTGCCTCGCTCAACACCATTGGTAATGAAGAGCTACAAAATATATCAACCTGGATGACTGCCAATAAACTTACACTTAATACTGCCAAAACCTTCTATATTATGTTTGGTAACAGAACAGGTGTTGCACAATTGAACATTATGATTGACAACACTCTTATTGCTAAACATAATGAGGGCAAATTCCTGGGCCTACACCTTGACAGCAACCAGAATTTCAGCACCCATATCCAACACAGCAAAAAAAGTATCCAAAATGGTTGGGATCCTCTCTAAGATACGTTACTATGTACCGCAATCAGCCGTACTCACACTATATTATTCACTCATCTCCCTACCTCACCTATGCTATTTGTGCTTGGGGATTAATAGCAGCAACCCACCTAAAACCAATAATAACCCAACAAAAAGCCGCAGTAAGAATTATCACGCAGTCCATTCCCAGGCAACACATCCCCCCCACTCTTCAAAGACCTAAACTTACTCACTGTTCAGAGCTTCCACACTTACTACTGTGCAACCTACATTTACAGAACCATAAATTTCAATATTAACCCTTATTGCAACCCCTGAATGGGTCACAATGTATATAATGTATATTGTTCATATAATTTTATACAGTGGACCCCCGCATAGCGATCAGCTCTCACCTCGACCAATTATGTAAGTGTATTTTTGTAAGTGCTTTTGTAGGTGTATTTTTGGGGGCCTGAAACGGACTAATCTAATTCACAATATCTCTTATGGGAACAAATTCGGTCTATAACAGCACCCAAACAGACTTCTGGATTGAAATAATATCGTTATGTGGGGGTCCACTGTATTGCTTATATTTGCGATAATAGCTAAATCGTAAATATATTGCTTTATATTATTATTTGACTTGTTCGAGTGTTAAGTAGCTGACAGTATTGTCTAACAATCGTTGTACTCGTTATGCTGCCGGCTTCTCTGTGTTGCTGGGCAGCAGCAGCACGGAATCACGTGATGAGGGGGGGGGGTGATCACACCTCGCCTGGAGTAGTCTGTATGGGCTTCTCACTCTCTTGTCGGTTGGACGTTCTCCTAACAAGACGTCCCACACTCCTCTCCCTTGTGGGCTCTTGTTGGAAGATCGGCTCTGTTGCTTTCTTGTTGTTGGTTCTGTGTAACTCTGTTCACAGAACATATCCTAGACTTAATGATTTTCGACGTTGTACTGAGGTTGTGTGTCACATAGACACTCTGAGAAACTCAAGTCCTGAGCTGTAGCTTCTGACCTAATTTGTACTGGTATCTGTACTGTCACAGTTGGGGATTTTCTAATGCTGAACTTAGATTCAGTAGTATGGGAGTTTTGTGACTTTTGTGGAGGATCTGCAGATGGTCCCTACTTAGTGTCGTTATATTATCTCCTTGTTCCCGATTCTGTGTCGCTATTGTTTGTTATATTGCTGTTCGGCTTAACAGTCGCTTTATTGTTCAAGCAAGCTGCTCTGATTGCCAGGTTGGTCAAGAAGTTAATTTATGTGAGGACTTTTAGTCAGTCACTGGTTAAGTCTAGTCGAGTCTTGAGACATAGCGAACTACTTAGAGCACTTACACACAGACTTACTTGTATATATTTATATTATGTTATTAATTGCTAACAGTGTACCAGACGGTACTTGTAAGCCATAAAGATGTGATATGTGCCTTCAGCACAATACTGCTGTACACGAGAGAAGTGATTATTATTATTTTGTTTATATTGATTAATTTAATTTAATTTGATAATATGCACCTAGACAACTTTATTAATAAACTTATTAAAATGTTATTTTCTTTAGTTAGTAGCCTACCAGTTGTAATCCTGAAACACTATTAAATCTTACTGAATTCTCATGGATAATTGGACCAGGATACTGACTACTTGTTACAAAAACCCAGTAACAGGCTGGATGCTAGAAGGGCACTCCTTCCTAGTATTCACTGGAGATCTCTATGCTTATTAGAAATCGTGTTTTTTATAACAACCCTGAACTAAAATACTTGATAATTGTGACCGGACCCACAGGCACAATACCAGACACAAAAATCTCTATGACATTCCCTGTGTCCGGCTAAAACTACACAAATGTTCAATGTACATTAAAGGGCCTAAAATCTGGAACTCCCTACCTGAAAACTCTAGAACTGCAGACTCAGCCAGGATTTTCAAAACCACCATCAAAATACATCTTATCTCCCTAACACACTCCACCATCAACTAACTACATGAAAACCACTGATTCATGCACACACACATCCTCCTCATTTACACCTACACTGACCCAAATGACTATTGTAAACATAAAATTCTGAATGTAGCTATTGCCTAATAATCTCAAACTAGTCCTAAGTTTGCCTGAGATACTCCAGTATAGGAGCTTTAATAGAAACTGTGTATCATGCCAAGACAAAACCATTCTCATTACTAATTTTGCAAATTGTTATACTGTATCTTAAATGTTCTGAACTACCTCACTATTGTAAATCCATTTAATCATTTGTAATTTGTAATGCCTAGGCTTGCTAGGCATGCTAGTCGCTGTATAGCCCTTGTGGCTTAGTGCTTCCTTTTGATTATAATAATAATAGGCATGCTAGTGGCCTTCTTTGTAATTATTGTTTTATAATATGTAAACCACCCATTGTAATCTTTACAGAGAAATAAGCATTTGAATTTGAAGTACTGGTTTTTGAACAGAGTTGTAGATGCATGGAACAATCTTCAGAGCAGGGTGATCGAGGCTAGGACCTTGGGTAGCGTTAAGAGAGATTGGACAGATATATGAGTGGAAGGGGCTGGGTTTGATTGGCATCGTGGGCACCAGAGTAAATTCTTGGGTAGCTTTGGGTAGTGGTGGTTTTGATAAGGACCTGCCTTGTATGGGCCAGTAGGCCTTCTGCAGTGTTCCTTCATTCTTATTTTCAAGGGAGGTTCCTTGATGCTGGTGAGGGGCTCTTGATCCAGGGAATTGTATCTGTGCTTCAGTTCCCTGAATGACTTCCAACCTCCCCTACAGGTGCTGGATAATCCTTACGTATTTAGCTCTCCCCTCCATAATAGTAATAATATTTATTTCTTCAAGTACATGATGCAACTCATACAGACAAGGACCATCTGTGTAAACTGCAACAGCATGAGAATGAGATTGGGAGTGGTTAAGAAAGAGGGATCGAGAAGAAGCTGTAGGTATTCGAGCTTTCGTGCATGGCAATGCAGAAGAACAGATGCAAACTGTTGGAACTAAAATGATAGTTGGAAAGTAAAAATATAAAATTACATTGCTACTTCAGGTTTTATTAAGCTCCATAATAAAATTATTTATCAGAATCATACATGATAGCTCAATACAGGAGGTCCTCAAATTACAAACACTTAAGTAAGAAGATACATGTATATAAGTACACCTAATAAGTCATTTATGCAACTATGTTTTGCTCCCTTATTAGGAGACAGTAGGGTTTATCATTTTTAGGATGCTTGCTAATATTTCAGAAATGACAAAACTTGGTACACAATCTACATAGAGAGGACTTTACGACAACATATCAGTCTGATCTGAACCATTTCCAGTCACACCAGTTTTGTGCATTTGTGTTGGAAATGGAGATTAACGATGCTTTAAGGCATTTTTCTCTGAAAGTGTTTGGTGCCTTAATCACTAGGTGGACATCATTAAATCTCATCAAACGGCTGTGGCGTTTGGTATTATACATACACATTGTTGAAGTTGTTGCTTCTTGCATAGGTTTGTTCAGACTTTTTTTTTTTTAGGTATCGTGTTGTTTTCTTTCTCAGAATCACCACAAGGGATTATGTAAACCCGTGTTGACTGGTTGAAGACTCTTCTTTAATCTTGTTAAAGTCTTTAATCTTGTTGAAGTCTTTGATGGATATGTCGGTTGCTATGGTGACTTGTGTTGCCTTGTGCGAGTACTTCGGAAATGTTTAGAGCAACTTGGCTGTTGGGAAGGATTTAACTGCTTGTTCAGTTCTAATCTCTGTACAGTATTATGGAATGGACTTATTGCACCTCTTTTTTGAAGCTACTTTGAAGGGACAGAATTTTCACTCTTACCTCACTGGTAAGGTGCAGAATTAAGGGGTTATGATTAAAATGTACAAGTAAAAAAATAAATAAAGGAGATATAGTGCTAAAAATATCCGATTAGGATAGATCTTCCAGAAACAGATTAAGTTGCATAAATTTAGATTTAGAAAGGATATAGGAGAGCACAGGTTTAGCAGTCAAGTTGTGACAAAGTGGAACAACTCAAATGTAGTGTCATTGAAGCATGAATTGAGGGTGGCTTTAAAAATAGATTGGATAGGTATATGAGTAGGATACAAAGATAACCCGCACATGGGAGAGAGGAGATTACTACGACATTTTGGTCTGACTTGGACCATTTACAGAGTCACATTCCTACATGAGTAGGAATGGTTAGGTGTGAGTTGGACCTGCCTGCATGGGCCAGAAGACTTAATGCAGTGCTCTGTTTTTAGGCTCTTAGGTTCGGCTATTTTAGGTTATCCTTATCTAATCTAACATATAATGAAAATGTCTTTTTCCTCTCAAAGCTTACAATGTGTGGTTTGCGTATTATAAAATATTAATTACAAAGGCCACTAGCATGCCTAGGCATTTCGGGCAGACTAATCCTAATTCTTACTCTATAGTGATACAGGTTATGAAGCAGTACATTTTAATATATACCTTATTGCATACTGATATAAAAGTTTGGTAACTAAAGTGATAAATTAAAATTATAATAGTGAGGTAGTACAAAACATATAAAAATATTTCAATTAGTAAATTTAGTAATGGTAATGGTTTTGTCTTGGCATGATACACTGTTTCTATTAAAACTCCTATATTGGGAGAGTATCTTAGGCAAATGTAGGACTAACTTAAGATTTATTAGGCAATAGCTACTTCAAGAATTTTATGTTTAAAGTCATTTGGGTGAGTGTAAACATAAGATTTGGGGGAATTACAGATAACGAGAGTAAGTACTATTTTGTTTTGGATGTGTTCATAGCTGATGATGGCGTGTGTTAGGGAGAGATGTTTTTTAATGGTAATTTTAAAAATGGTGGTTGAGTCTGTGGTTCTAGTTTTCAGGAAGGGAGTTCCAGATTTTAGGCACTTTTATGTACATTGAATTTTTGTAGGGATTTAGCTGAACACGAGGAATGTCATAGAGATTTTCATGTCTGGTATTGTGTCTGTGTGTCCTGTTGCAATAATTTCATTGCTCCTTAGTTTGTGCAGAAACTGATAGAGTACAACTCATTTAAAAGTGACTGCTGCATTTGAAGGAAAGATTGGAGATGGAAATTAAAGGATTTACAGCTCAATCTGAATGGTCCACAGTTGTATCAGTGGTCGAATATCTTGACAAATATGCAGTTTATGGCATTTAATTGAGAAGACATTTATTTCCCAGGGACTTCATCTATTTACATAAATAAATAGAGCACGGCAGTCCTCCCCCACCCTCCCTACACCCGAGATTTAGCCGTTACTTCTTTCTATTCCCAAAAAATAAAAGTAGCACTCCATGCTAGATGTTGTTAGGAAAGAAGAGTTCCAGAAATGTTTCGAGAAGTATACAGAGGCACTGGGATTAGTGTATAGCCTCTCAAGGAGAGCAAGTTGAAGGAGACAGTTTCTACTGGGTAATTATGTAAGCCTATATACATATTTTTTCATAACAGTCCAGGAATTTTTTTGTAGCACCTTGTAGTGGAGAAACTTAAGGTGAGATGTTTGGCTGGTTGGGTGACATCATCATTTGTAACGAGACTGCCAAGTAGAATCATTGCAGCTTTAAAAATTAGGTTAGCTAGACGGTCAACCTCAGTGCTTCTTCATATAGTTTTATGTAATAGCAGTATCATGTCTGGTGAATCTGAAATTCAGATTGAATCTTGTGTGATTGTGTTAGTCATGGTAATCAGAGCAGATTCCAAGCACAGCCTGCTTTACCTGTCTGCTTCCTTGATAACTAGTTTGGCATTGGGAAGTACATAAAAAAAGCTTCAGTTCATAAATATACAAGGCTGCTGTGAAACTGAGATACAGTACTGTATAAATAATACAGTACATCCGCTCTACAGTAATAGCCTGCTCACTGTTTTACACACACTATTATTATTATAATCACAACTAAGCACTAAACCTCTAAGGGTCATACAGTGCTGCTACACACATTACATGGTGTATGTGAGATTTTTATATCAATTATGTAGTATAAATCCAGTAGAAGACAAAAAAGTTCTCATGTAATTTTGTTTCTTTTCAGGAACATGCTAAAGAAATTGTACGAGAGCGAGGATTGCAGCAGATAACCGTTGATGATTTGGTAAAGGAAATCACACCACAAGGCAGACGTAAGAATGTCTATATGTAATTTTTTTGTGTATATATACAGCACAGCATGTGCAGTACATGTCTTTCAACACACCGGCTGTATCCCACCGTGCAGTACATGTATTTTTTTTTCAACAAGTCGGCCGTCTCCCACCGAGGCAGGGTAACCCAAAAAGAAAGAAAATCCCCAAAAAGAAAATACTTTCATCATCATTCAACACTTTCACCACACTCACACATTATCACTATTTTTGCAGAGGTGCTCAGAACACAACAGTTTAGAAGCATATATACCTGGAGGCTACCTGGAGGTTATTCCGGGGATCAGCGCCCCCGCGGCCCGGTCCATGACCAGGCCTCCCGATGGATCAGGGCCTGATCAACTAGGCTGTTACTGCTGGCCGCACGCAGTCCAACGTACGAGCCACAGCCCGGCTGATCTGGCACTGACTTTAGGTATCTGTCCAGCTCTCTCTTGAAGGCAGCCAGGGGTTTATTGGCAATTCCCCTAATGCTTGATGGGAGGCTGTTGAACAGTTTTGGGCCCCGGACACTTATGGTGTATGTATAAAGATACACAACATATCCCTCCAAACTGCTAATATCCCAAAACCCCTCCTTTAGAGTGCAGGCATTGTATTCCCATTTCCAGGACTCAAGTCCGGCTATATAAAAATAACCGGTTTCCCTGATTCCCTTCACTAAGTATTACCCTGCTCACACTACAACAGATCGTCAGGTCCCAAATACCATTCGTCTCCATTCACTCCTATCGAACATGCTCATGCACGCCTGCTGGAAGTCCAAGCCCCTCGCCCACAAAACCTCCCTTACCCCTTCCTTCCAACCTTTTCGAGGACGACCCCTACTCCGCCTTCCTTCTCCTACAGATTTAAATGCTCTCCTTGTCATTCTACTTTGATCCATTCTCTCTAAATGACCAAACCACCTCAACAACCCCTCTTCAGCCCTCTGATTAATACTTTTATTAACTCCACACCTTCTCCTAATTTCCACACTTCGAATTTTCTTCATAATATTTACACCACACATTGCCCTTAGACAGGCCATCTCCACTGCCTCCAACTGCCTCCTTGCTGCTGCATTCACAACCCAAGTTTCACACCCATATAAGAGTGTTGGTACTACTATACTTTCATACATTCCCTTCTATGCCTCCATGGATAACATTTTTTGACGCCACATATACATCAATGCACCACTCACCTTTTTTCCTTCATCAGTTCTATGATTAACCTCATCCTTCATAAATCCATCCGCTGACACGTCAACGCCCAAGTATCTGAAAACATTCACTTCTTCCATACTCCTCCTCCCCAATTTGATATCCAATTTTTCTTTATCTAAATCATTTGATATCCTCATCACCTTACTCTTTTCCATGTTCACTTTCAACTTTCTACCTTTACACACACTTCCAAACTCATCCACTAACCTTTGCAATTTTTCTTTAGAATCTCCCATAAGCACAGTATCATCAACAAAAAGTAACTGTGTCAATTCCCATTTTGTATTTGATTCCCCATAATTTAATCCCACCCCTCTCCCGAACACCCTAGCATTTACTTCTTTTACGACCCCATCTATAAATATATTAAACAACCATGGTGACATTATACATCCCTGTCTAAGACCTACTTTTACCGGGAAGTAGTCTCCCTCTCTTCTACACACCCTAACCTGAGCCTCACTATCCTCATAAAAACTCTTTACAGCATTTAGTAACTTACCACCTATTCCATATACTTGCAACATCTGCCACATTGCTCCCCTATCCACTCTATCATATGCCTTTTCTAAATCCATAAATGCAATAAAAACTTCCCTACCTTTATCTAAATACTGTTCACATATGTGCTTCAATGTAAACACTTAATCTACACATCCCCTACCCACTCTGAAACCTCCTTGCTCATCCGCAATCCTACATTCTGTCTTACCTCTGATTCTTTTAGTAATAACCCTACCATACACTTTTCCTGGTATACTCAATAAACTTATTCCTCTATAATTTTTACAATCTCTTTTGTCCCCCTTCCCTTTATATAAAGGGACTATACATGCTCTCCGCCAATCCCTAGGTACCTTCCCCTTTTTCGTACATTTATTAAACAAAAGTACCAACCAATCCAACACTATATCCCCCCTGCTTTTAACATTTCTGTCATGATCCCATCAGTTCCAGCTGCTTTACCCCCTTTCATTCTCCGTAATGCCTCACGTACCTCCCCCACACTTACATTCTGCTCTTCTTCACTCCTAAAAGATGGTATACCTCCCTGGCCAGTGCATGAAATTACCACCTCCCATTCTTCCTCAACATTTAAAAGTTCCTCAAAATATTCTCGCCATCTACCTAATACCTCCCTCTCCCCATCTACTAACTCCCCTACTCTGTTTTTAACTGAGAAATCCATACTTTCCCTAGGCTTTCTTAACTTGTTTAACTCACTCCAAAATTTTTTCTTATTTTCATTAAAATTTCTTGAGAGTGCCTCTCCCACTCTATGATCTGCTCTTCTTTTGCACTCTCACCACTCTCTTCACCTTTCTTGTATTCTCCATATACTCTGCTCATCTTATAATACTTCTGCTTTGTAAAACCCTCTCATAAGCTAACTTTGTCTCTTTTATCACACCCTTTACTTCATCATTCCACCAATCATTCCTCTTTCCTCCTGCCCCCACCCTCCTATAACCACAAACTTCTGCCCCACATTCTAATACTGCATTTTTAAAACTCATCCAACCCTCTTCAACCCCCCCACTACTTATCTTTGCACTAGCCCACCTTTCTGCCAATAGTCGCTTATATCTCACCCGAACTTCCTCCTCCCTTAGTTTATACACTTTCACTTCCCTCCTACTTGTTGTTGCCACCTTCCTCTTGTCCCATCTACCTCTTACTCTAACTGTACCTATAACTAAGTAATGATCTGATATATCAGTTGCCCCTCTATAAACATGTACATCCTGGAGCCTACCCATTAACCTTTTATCCACCAATACATAATCTAACAAACTACTTTCATTATGTACATGTATATACAATATATAAGATGGTGTCAGTTTATAAAAAGCAAAATTCAGGCATTTTGGTTCAGACTTATTTCATGACTAAGAAAAAGTTTGATAAGAACATAACATAAGAATGAAGGAACACTGCAGCAGGCCTACTGGCCCATGCGAGGCACGTCCAAGTCTCCTACCGGCTTAAGCCAATGCACCCAACCTAGTCAGGTCAGGTCACACTGACTTAAGGGAGGAACACGGCAACTGACCTGGTAGCACAAGCTAATCAGGTCCACCTCACACCCACTCATGTATTTATCCAACCTATTTTTAAAGCTACACAACGTTCTGGCCTCTATAACTGTACTTGGGAGTTTGTTCCACTCATCCACAACTCTGTTGCCAAAGCAGTACTTTCCTATATCCTTCCTGAATCTGAATTTTTCCAACTTAAAACCATTGCTGCGAGTCCTGTCTAGGCTAGATATTTTCAGCACACCATTTACATCCCCTATATTTATTCCTGTCTTCCATTTATACACCTCAATCATATCCCCCCTAATTCTACGTCTTTCTAGAGAGTGCAGATTCAGGGCCCTTAGTCTATCCTCATAGGGAAGGTTTCTGATACATGGGATCAACTTTGTCATCCTCCTTTGTACATTTTCCAGAGCATTTATATCCATTCTGTAATACGGTGACCAAAACTGTGCAGCATAATCTAAATGAGGCCTAACCAAGGATGTATAGAGTTGAAGAACAACCTGAGGACTCCTATTATTTATGCTTCTTGATATGAAGCCAAGGATTCTATTAGCTTTATTGCGAACACTTATGCACTGTTGTCTTGGTTTTAGATTACTGCTAACCAGAACTCCCAAATCTTTTTCGCAATCCGTAATATTAAGATCTACATTATTTAGTTTATATGTGGCATGGTTATTGTCCTGTCCAACATTTAGAACTTTGCATGTCTATATTAAACCATACCCCCGGCCGGGATTGAACCCGCGGTCATAGAGTCTCAAAACTCCAGCCCGTCGCGCTAGCCACTAGACCAGTTTTGAGACTCTATGACCGCGGGTTCAATCCCGGCCGGGGGTATGGTTTATTTGCAATCGTGTCATTACGATTTCTTAAGTCATGTCTATATTAAACTGCATCTGCCACCTCTCCGACCACTGCATCAGTCTACTCAAATCTTCCTGGAGTGCTCTAATGTTCTCGTCAGAATGAATTCGACGACCTATTTTGGTGTCATCAGCAAACTTGCTGATGTTGCTCTTTATGCCCTCATCTATGTCGTTTATGTAGGTTGTGAACAGCAGGGGGCCCAACACTGACCCCTGTGGAACACCACTCGTGACGCTTCCCCACTCTGATTTCTCCCCGTTTATGCAAACTCTCTGCTGCCTATTTGTCAACCATGCCTCTATCCAGGAAAAAATTTCTCCTATTCCATGTGCCTTAATTTTCCCCAATAGTCTCTGTTGTGGGACCCTGTCAAAAACCTTACTGAAGTCCATATACACAATATCATATTCATTACCATGATCTACCTCCTCAAATACCTTAGTGAAAAAAAATAATAAATTCGTAAATTTGTAAAACCGTGCTGAGATTGGTTGACTAATTTATGCTTTTCAAGGTGGCTACGAACTGCCTCGGCAATTATTGATTCCATAAATTTTCCCACTATGGAGGTTAGGCTTATTGGTTTATAGTTCGAAGCTAAGGACCTGTCACCTGCTTTGAAAATAGGTATCACATTTGCCATTTTCCACTTATCTGGCACTATGCCAGTTTGTAGTGATATGTTGAAAAGATTAGCCAAAGGTTTGCTAAGCTCCTCTTTACATTCCTTTAGAACCCTTGCATACAGTTCATCAGGGCCTGGAGATTTGTTAGGTTTTAATTTATCTATTTGCCTAAGGACCATGTCACTTGTGACCCTAATCGTGCACAGTTTATTATCGTCCTGTTCTACATAATTTATCATTACTGGAATATCGCTGGTATCCTCCTGTGTAAAAACTGAGAGGAAGTATATGTTAAAAATTCTACACATTTCCTTATCACTGTCAGTGAGCTGACCCGAGGAACTTTTGAGTGGGCCTATCTTGTCCCTGATCTTCTGTATACCTGAAAGAATCCTTTTGGGTTAGTCTTCGATTCTCTTGCAACTTTAACCTCATAATCTCTTTTTGCTTTTCTAATTCCCTTTTTTATTTCTCTCTTTAACTGAATATATCGATTTCTTAATTGCCCCTCTCCTCTTTTGATTTGCCTATATATGCCTCTCTTTTGACCAATTAGATATTTTAATCTATTGTTCATCCATTTAGGATCATTTTTGTTTGATCTGATTTCCCTATTTGGAACATAATTTGACTGAGCAGCTAGAACTATGCCCTGGAAAGCGTCATGTAGGCAACCATCACCACCTACCTGACCCTTAGTCAGGTCATTCCAGCTCAGCCCACCTAAGTAATTTTTCAGTCCTATGAAATCAGCCATGTGGAAGTCAGGGACAGAGACTTGATTGCCATTATTAGGGGAATTCCATGATATATTAAAACTGAGTGATTTGTGATCACTTTCCCCAAGCTCATCATTAACCTCAAGATTATTAATTAGTGTTTCCCTACTGGCAAGAACCAAGTCAAGGAGGTTATTTCCCCTAGTTGGCTCTGTCACAAACTGTTTTAAAAAACAATCCTGGGTCATATCAAGAAAGTCACCTGACTCTAAATTTCCTGTCAAATTGCTCCACTCAATCTGTCTATAGTTGAAATCTCCCATTAGCACAACATTTTCGTATGTAGATGCCTTACGAATTTCGTCCCATAGAAGTTTACTGCACTCCCTATCAAGATTTGGGGCCCAGTAAATCACACCCAAAATTAGTTTTTCTCAGCCCTCAAGAAGCTGTAACCAAACAGATTTAGTGGCTGACGCTTCTAATTTTATATCTTGTCTAACACAACAATTTAAATTGTCTCTGACATACATCGCTACTCCACCACCCTTCCTGTTGACCCTGTCAGTGTGGAATAATTTATAGCCTTGTATGTGACATTCAGAGGGCATCTCTCTATCTTTCAGATTGAGCCAGGTCTCTGTTATAGCAATAATATCCATGTTTCCTGCACTTGCAATTTGGTACTACAGTACGTATAATTCATTCTGGAAAAATCACTAATTGATGTTCTTACTTGAATATACTGTACTAGGAGTTATTATGTGTTACATTACAAGTAACATAACTAGACAAATTTTATGCCAATGTGGTATATGCATTTATGTTGGTTTTGAGTGACTGATGAATTCCTTTTATATTTTGAGCAGTGGGTATTAGACTTGAATGGAAGGCATGTGTGCACTGTATAAAGATAAGGTGAAAATGATATATTAATATGAAAAGGTTCAAAGGGAAATTTTATTTAAACATTGTAGAATACATGGACATTGGAAAATGTGCTGGAATGTAAGTAGCGTTGGAAGTTGTAAAGAAGTTAAATTTCTAAATGAATGGATAGTATTTATTATATAAATTTTATTACGAGGATAGTGAGGCTCAGGTTTGTCAATGAATGGTTCAGAGAAGCGACAAGTTGATAAATTAGACACATGTGCAACACTTGGTTATCGTTATTGAGGAAACGTTTCGCCACACAGTGGCTTCATCAGTCCATACAAAGGAGAACGGGGAAGAACAGGAGGAGTTTGAGGTAATCAGTACCTCAGCCTCGAGTCGATGTGGTCAGTCCATCAATCGAGGCTCAGGTTACAGTATGTAGGTGAGGGAGATTATTTCCCAGTAAAAGAAGGCCTTTGACAAGGATGTGTGATGTCACCATGGCTGTTCAATATATTTATGGATGGGGTTATAAGAGAAGTGAATGCGAGGGTCTTGGCAAGAGGTGTGGGATTAAATGATAAAGAATCAAACACAAAGTGAGAGTTGTCACAGTTGCTCTTCGCTGATGACACTGTGCTTCTGGGAGATTCTGAAGAGAAGTTGCAGAAGTTGGTGGATGAATTTGGTAGGGTATGTCAAAGAAGAAAATTAGTGAATATAGGAAAGAGCAAGGTGATGATAAAAAGATTGGATATCAGATTGGAATGACAGGGTATGGAGAAGGTGAATGTATTCAGATATTTAGGAGTGGACTTGTCAGCAGATGGGTCTATAAAGGATGAGGTTAATCATAGAATTGATGAGGGGAAAAGGGCAAGTGGTGCACTTAGAGTCTGTGGAGACAAAGAACATTGTCTGTGGAAGCAAAGAGGGGAATGTATGAGAGTATAGTTATACCAACACTCTTATATGGGTGTGAAGTATGGGTGATGAATGTTGCAACAAGAAGGCTGGAGGCAGTGGAGATGTTATGTCTGAGGGCAATGTGTGGTGTGAATATAATGCAGAGAATTTGTAGTTTGGAAATTAGGAGGTGCGTGATTACCAAAACTATTATCCAGAGGGCTAAGGAGGGGTTGTCGAGGTGGTTTGGACATGTAGAGAGAATGGAACAAAACAGAATGACTTCGAGTGTATAAATCTGTAGTGGAGGGAAGGTGGGGTAGGGGCCGGCCTAGGAAAGGTTGGAGGGAGGGGGTTAAAGGAGGGCGTGTGCGAGGGACTTGGACTTCCAGCAAGCATGCGTGAGCATATTTGATGGGAGTGAATGGAGACAAATGTTTTTTAATACTTGACGTGCTGTTGGAATGTGAGCAAAGTAGCATTTACGAAGGGATTCAGGGAAACCGGCAGGCTAGACTCGAGTCCTGGAGATGGGAAGTCCAGTATCTGCACTCTGAAGGAGGGGTGTTAAAGTTGCAATTTTATAACTGTAGTGTAATGCACCCCTCTGGCAAGACAGTGGAGTGAATGATGAAAGTTTTTCTTTTTCGGGCTATGCTGCCTTGGTGGGAATCGGCTGTGTTAATAAAAAAAAAAAAAATTAAAACTGGAATTTCCTTTAATTATGTACAGTGTTTTGTTGTTGCTTATTTTTCAATTTTTAATGTATGCTTAACAAATCATTATCTTTCCTATAACCATTTGTTGCATGAAAGTTATTGTATTTTACAGCATAGAAGAAGCTATTTTTTTCCCCAAATAAGTCAAAAATTTACACAGTACTTTGGCCTCCAAGACACTGGGTATCTTTTTTTTTTTTTTCTTTCAAAATTTAGTCAGAATTGGAGTGGCATCCATGACACCAGAGCATCTTGTTCACCATAAAATATGGCATTTCAGATTTGAGATAACCAGTCAAACCCTTCAGAAAATGCTGAAAAGTGCTTCTTCAGATGTTGAAGAGAAGTTGTCAAGTGATATATTATTATCAAAAAGAAGCACTAAGCCACAAGGGCTATATACAGCATCAAGTGATATAGCTCTTTTCATTTTCTCTTGCAGAATTGGTGCCTGATACAGTGAAGCGTGAACTGCTGGCAGAAATTAAAAAATTCCTAGCTTCCCAAGCACAGTGATCAGCTGTAGCTCACTTGTGGTTTATACTATTTTTGAGTGTCAAAAAGTTATTAATTGTGCTATATTAAGAAATGTCCTTTGTAAAACTAAATGAGCAGAATTCTAAGTTCATGATTTAAAAACACAAGTAAACTTAAATTAAGACAATAAAAGACAAGATGAGAACACCTAGTGTTTCTGCCTCATATATTATTATTATAATCAAGGGGGAAGCGCTAAACCCAGAGGATTATACAGCGCCTGGGGGAAGGGATGTGGAAGGCATTCAGGCTTAATTCGGGGAGCTGGAGCACAGATCCAATTCCCTAAATCAAGATTATTATTATAATCAAAAAGAAGCGCTAAGCCACAAGGGCTATACAGCGCTGCAGGGCAGGGATTATTATTATAATCAAAAAGAAGCGCTAAGCGAGCGGGCATCAGGTGGCAAAAGGGAGATGGACGAGTAATAGGTTATGGATAACAGCGGGGTAGTGGATGGTGAAAGGGTAAAGGGCAGCAAGAGACTGAACTAGAAAGGGCTGAGGGGAGTGCGAAAAGTATCATCAGAGTTTGTGGAGTAAATCAGTCGTTGTCAAGAAGTCAATGAGAGAGTCAGGATTAAAGGAGGGTCCATCAGCAAGAAGGGAAGGTAAAGAGAGAGTAGTAGAACGAAGACGACGTTGGAGGTAAATTCTGCGTGCTCGTTGATAGAGAGGGCAGTCTAACAGAATGTGGCTAATCGATACTGGAACTTGACACTGCTCACAGAGAGGAACAGGGTGCCTCTCCATGAGATACCCATGAGTAAGACGAGTGTGGCCAATGCGAAGGCGGGAGAGAGTGGTCTCCCAACCTCGGCACTGATGACAAGAAGACGGCCAGTAACCTATGCTCGGTTTAATAGAATGAAGTTTGTTACCGAGCAGAGTTGACCAACGTTGTTGCCAACGGGTGTGAAGGTGGGTAGCTATTGCAGCAAAATAGGCCAGAAATGGAACACCTCGATAGGAAATTGGTAGGTCATGTACTGCTGACCGCGCAGCAGTGTCTGCCTGTTCATTGCCCTGTACGTCGACATGACCAGGGACCCAACAAAAAACAATATCTTTATGTTTGGTAGAGATACGGCATAGCCAAAGTTGGATACGGAGAACTAGGGGATGAGATGTATCAAATTTTCGTGGACAAAAGAGAGGGTGGCTGGATATCCGCCACAAAGCATACCTCCTTCGGCCACCACCCCCGGAATCCGAAAGGTGGCTTCCAGAGATACACCCGTCGCCCGAAAGACACCCAAAGCTACTCCGGGATACCGGAGAGGGATCGGGACATCCCCAGGCAATCCAGATTCCACGGCAAACTACGCCACCGCCAAGAACCTCAGCGGAATGGGATGGACCCCGGTGTCCTTTCCCCTACCTAGGAACTAGCGCGCCTGTGGGAGAAATCCCAAAGGCCAAAAAGAGGAAGGGCAAAAGGGAGGGGTGAGGAGGAGGAGGAGGAGGAATGGAAAAAGGGGAGGATGGGATAGGGGAGGGGAGAATGGGGGGTAATTAGGTTCGGTCTGAGGAAGAAGACCGACAGGGCTAATTCCTCAGACCAAGAGCCTCTTCACCACGCCAAGGAGCCCCCCTTGAAGAGGTTTATGCTTGGTAGAGATACGAGGTAGCCAAAGTTGGATACGGAGAACTAGGGGGTGAGACGTATCAAATTTTCGTATAGCCTGTAGAGCACTAAGGGAGTCTGAGACTACCACAAATGATGACACAGGCATAGATGCGATACAAATAAGTGCTGCAAGAATGGCATACAATTCAGCAGTAAAAATGCTAGCCGAAGATAGTAAATGCCCTCGCACGACGCTGTCCGGAAACACTGCTGCGAATCCGACACAGTCTGAAGACTTAGAGCCACCTGTGTACACAGTGATGGCATGAGAATGAGAGTGGAAGTGATCAAGAAAAAGAGAGTGGGAAGCCACCGTAGGCAGTTGGGCTTTCGAGCAAGGGAGTGAGAAAGAACAGACCCGAATAGCTGGAACTTCCCAGGGGGGTAGGGAAAAGTGAGATGTTACATGAACATATAAAGGTGGTAACTGAAGGGACGACGAGCGAATGTAGGCGAAGAGAAAAGGGACGAAGCAAACAGGGGCGGCGAACAAATAAAGAATGTCTACTAATATCGGTGACCATTCTATAAATGGAAGGATTGTGGAGATCGTGAGAGCGTACATAGTAGCGAAGGCAATGGGCATCATGGCGATCAGACAAGGATGGAACATTTGCTTCTGTATAGAGGCTCTCAACAGGTGAAGAGCGAAAAGCACCAAGGCATAAACGTAATCCGTGGTGATGTATGGGGTTAAGGCTAGAGAGAGTAGCAGGAGAGGTAGCTGAATAAATCTGGTCACCATAATCGAGTTTCGATAAAACGAGGGCTGAATGTAGGCGAAACAGAGTTCGACGATCAGCTCCCCAGGAAAGATGAGCAAGGGTTTTAAGAAGGTTTAGCCGGCTGTGACAAGTTGCCTTCAGAGAGGTAATGTGAGGTTTCCAGGATAACCGACGGTCAAAGAGAAGGCCTAGAAACCTGACTATCACGTTCGGGGATTTAAAAAAAAAATCCCCGAACGTGATACAGTCAGGTTTCTAGGCCTTCTCTTTGACTGTCGGTTATCCTGGAAACCTCACATTACCTCTCTGAAGGCAACTTGTTACAGCCAGCTAAACCTTCTTAAAACCCTTGATACAGTCAGGCCTAGAAACCTGACTGTATCACGTTCGGGGATACGGGAGCCATAGATATACAAAGGATGATCGGAGATGACAGAGCGTCTAGTGAAAGTAATCTGGTGAGTTTTGGTACTGGAAAATTTAAACCCATGCGTGGTGGCCCAAGTGGAAACACGGTCGACCGCATGCTGGAGAGAAACGACAATGACAGTCAGCGCCTGCACAAGCAATAGCGAAGTCATCAACATAGAGTGATGACCAAATATTGGGTGGAAGAACAGAGGCCAAATCATTTATAGCAAGGAGAAAAAGCGTTGTGCTCAGAACACATCCCTGAGGGACTCCTTCAGCTTGGACGAAGTCCGGGGAAAGCACATTATTGACTCAAACACGGAAATGTCTGTCAGTTAAAAAGGTCTTGAGGAAGGATGGGAGATTGCCTCGGAGGCCTAAGGAGTGGGCCTGGGCCAAAATATTATACTTCCAAGTTGTGTCATATGCCTTCTCAAGGTCAAAAAATATGACAATAACTGAGTGATTATTCACAAAGGCATTACGAACATATGTATCCAAGCGTAGTAAGGGGTCTATGGTAGAACGGCCCTTACGAAAGCCATATTGACTAGCGGAGAGACTGTTGTGTGTCTCTAAATACCACATTAAACGTCGATTTACCAGACGTTCCATCACTTTGCAAACTGCACTAGTAAGAGCAATGGGACGATAGTGGGAGGCATCATGTCCTGTAGTACCCGGTTTACGGAAAGGGAGAACAATGGCAGATTTCCACAACTGGGGAAGAACTCCTTGTGCCCAAATAAAATTGAAGAGGTGTAAGAGGACTACAAGGGATGACTGATGTAAATGTTGTAACATACGAATATGAATGTTGTCAGGCCCAGCTGCCGATGATCAGCAAGCTGAGAGCGTTGCCTCCAGTTCCTTAAGTGTAAAAGGTACATTATACTGTTCTTCTCTGAGAGAAGAAAAGTCCAAGGGTACTAACTCTCTGGCAGACTTTGAGGAAAGAAACGAGGGGCATAGATGGAGCCCCTGGGAAATACGGACCAGATGAGTGCCAGTTTCAATGGCAATGTCAAGAGGGTTTGCTACATCAACACCAGCGACCCGTAGAACAGGAGCCGGGTCAGGAGAGTATTTACCACTCAATTTCCTCACTTTTTTCCAGACTGCACTCATAGAGGAAGCAGAGGTGATGGTGGAAACATAGTCTCGCCCGCAAGTGCGTTTAGCGTCACAGATGACACGGCGAGCGATCGCACGCTTCTGCTTAAAATCAAGAAGTCTCTCATCGGTTCTACTGTACCGGTACCTGCCCCATGCAGCATGTTTCAAACGTACTGCACGAGCACAAGCAGGAGACCACCAAGGCACGCACTTCTGAGAACGCCTCCCTGAGGTTTGGGGTATAGAATGAGAAGCTGCGGCATAAACTGACGTCGAGAAGAGGTGTAGGAGCTCATCGTTGGAGGATGAAGAAGGAACCTCACTAAAAGCAGAGAGTTTTGAGTAAAGGTCCCAATTTGCCCGATCAAATTGCCAGCGAGGGCTACGGAAAGGTGGTGAATAGGAAGGTGAAGTAAGAATGATAGGAAAATGATCGCTGTCATGTAAGTCCGGTAGAACAGACCAGGTGAAGTCTAGTGCAGTGGAGGAAGAGGAGACTGATAGATCGATGCAAGAGAGAGTACGAGTACGAGGATCAAAATGGGTGGGAGTACCCGTATTTAAAACATGGAGGGGGTGAGTGGCGAGAAAAGCCTCCAACTGGATGCCACGTGAGTCACAATGAGACCCCCCCAGAGGAAATGGTGGGCGTTGAAATCACCAAGTAACAGAAGTGGCGGTGGTAAGGATGAAACTAGAAAAGCAAAACCTGGGATAGAAAATGCTCGAGGAGAGAGATATAAAGAACATATTGTATACCACTTATTCAAGTGGATACGGGCTGCAGTGTAATGCAGCGAGCTATGGACGAATAGTTGATAGTACGGAATATCATTGCGTAGAAGAAGAGCACTTTTATTAAAGGTCCCATCTGAGAAAGGATCCGAAGAATACAATAAATTATAGCCTGAGATAGGTTGGAAAACAGCCGAGTGTAATTTTGGTTCTTGTAAGCAAGCACCAACAGGGGAAAACCTGGAAAGCAACAGCTGAAGCTCACCCCGATTACCCGAGGCCGCGGATATTCCACTGTAAATAGGCCATGATTGGCAATACCAGGAATCCATAGGGAAGGGCACCTACGGACTAGAGGGGTTAGAAAAGTCAACGTGTGGTGGCATTGGAAGGCGTTTAAGTAGCGAAGGAACGGAGCGTTGCGAAGAGTGGAGTTGTGGAGATGGAGGAGAGGGAAGAGAAGGAACAGGAGGTGGATCAGTGTCCATTGAAGGTTTAGTCTCTGCAATATATTCTGAAATGGCTTCAAGTGTTTCTGAATTCAAAGATGTATGGGAGACAATACTGGAGGTAGGAGGAGGAGAGTGAGTAAAGATTGGGACAGTAATGGACTGTACTAAAGTAGAGGGGGGATGAAAGAGTGTAGGGGACTCGAGAAGAAGTGTGGGAGGGGACAGAAGATGCAGAAACCTGGGAGGTGGTAGAAGAGGGAGAAACTTGGGAGGGGATGGCATAGTACGAGGAGGAGGGTGAACCTCCACACTTGTAATAGAGCCAGATAGAGGGGAAGAACTAGGTACAGAGACTGGAAAGGTAAAGTGCGGAGGTGGAAGAAGGGAAGGAAGGGGCAATGAAGATTTGAGCACTGGGTTTTTTTTTGGACTTCTGAGAAGTAGAGGGGCGATTGGTATTAGGTGTCATACGAGGTCTTGTCGATACTGGGGCTTGTGAGGAAGGACGTGAAGATGTGAGAACAGACTGAGTTGTAGTCGGGATGTCAGAGCCAAGGACAGCAAAAGGATTAGATGCCGGAGTGGCTATGGGAGGGGTAACAACAGAGGAGGTTGCAGAAGATGGGACCCCAGAAGTGGGGGGATGTTTTGAAACACGAGAATAAGAAACATGGGGTAGTCTCCCTTGGAGGCGGAGATGAGTAACTGCCATAGCATAAGGGAGACCTTCTGCCTCTTTGATGCAACGGATTTCACGTTCATTTAAGTAGACCTGGCAACGGCGGGAGTACGAAGGGTGAGCTTCATTACAATTAAGGCAAGATGGAGGTTGACTGCAAGATGTATTAGAATGGTCGTCGGCACCACAGACTGGGCATTCGGCCATAGATCTGCAATATTTCGCTGGGTGACCAAAACGCCAGCAATTTCTACTGTTGCGGTGTAGGTATCACCTTTCGAACTTGTAACCGATGTCCCGCGACATATACAGAGGACGGGAGTTCTCGGCTGTCAAAAGTTAAACGAGCCACATTGCAAGGGTAACGTCTCCGCCCATGGGCAGGAAGGACATAAGTGTCTACTTTGAGGATTGGGAGATCCTGGAGTTCCAGCTGTTCAAGAATGTCATTGCCACATGACTGGAAATTCTGTTGGACTATGGTATGGGGCAGAATGACAGTACCACTACAAGAATTGAGAGAAAGATGTTTTTCAATAGTGATAGGAGTAGTATCGATATTTGAAAGGAGAGAAAGATCATGAGCTTGGGTAGCATTCTGGACAGTGACGATGCACGTACCGCTCTTGAGAGCATGAAATGAAATATCTCTACCAACATGACGCAGGAGCGCTTTGCCAATACTATGGTCAGAAAGGTAGGCAGAAGAAGTCGGTCTTAAAGTAAAGAATTTAGTCCATTTTGTGGTCCAAAACAGAGCGTGAAGAGGGAGTGCTTGACGTGTCGGTCTTTTCCGAGTAGAATGGGAAGGTAACGAAGGAGCATCATCAGGAGATTGACATTGGCGTTTAGGAGTAGGACCGGAGTTGGTCTGGCGTGAAATGGGCGGCCAATTCGAAAATTGCCGTACCGTAGAGGGAGAAGCCGGAAGCATAGTCAAAGGAGAGCGGAGTTCAGACAAATCAAAGGAGTCAGTCGAAGCCCCAGTACCTGAAGCGGGTGAGGAAACAGCACCAGCAAGAGGTACAGGGGCATCAGGAGTGTCCGAAGAGTGGTCTAAACACAAGGCAGGGTCAGAATGGGGTGCGGTATCAAGAAGGGGCCCGGGGGTAGTGGGTTCATGGATTGGGTTCTCCATGGTTAGGTTACTCCTTTGCTTTTTGTTTTTAAGAAAAAAAAGAAAGAAAAGAAAATAAAAATAAAAAAAGAATAAAAAAGGAGGGAGCATGGAGGAATAGTTCCCAGGAGGAATGAAAGGGCCGGAAATCTCCCTTCGCGCCCAAGAGGACCTCAGCACCGCTAGTAGCGCAGATGCAGCATGGAACCCGTGCCATACCCTACCCTTCGTGCCAGTAAACCAGCAATCCGGGATAGCAACCTCACATCTGCCAAGCTACCTCGGTGGACAAAAGAGAGGGCGGCCGGATATCCGCCACAAAGCATACCTCCTTCGGCCACCACCCCCGAAATCCGAAAGGTGGCTTCCAGAGATACACCCGTCGCCCGAAAGACACCCAAAGCTACTCCGGGATACCGGAGAGGGATCGGGACATCCCCAGGCGATCCAGATTCCACGGCAAACTACGCCACCGCCAAGAACCTCAACGGAATGGGATGGACCCCGGTATCCTTTCCTCTACCTAGGAATTAGCGCGCCTGTGGGAGAAATCCCAAAGGCCAAAAAGAGGAAGGGCAAAAGGGAGGGGTGGGGAGGGGGAGGAGGAAAGGAAAAAGGGGAGGATGGGATAGGGGAGGGGAGATTGGGGGGTAATTAGGTTCGGTCTGAGGTAGGAAACCGACAGGTCTAATTCCTCAGACCAAGAGCCTCTTCACCATACCAAGGAGCCCCCCTTGAAGAGGATCTGAAGAAATAACATCCTTGGTTATGAAAAATCCCATGGGCTTGGCCTTTCAGTAGATACATGTTTTTTGTCATGAAAGCATGGTTAATTTGGGGCCTTTATGAGATGTTACTCAGAGCAAAATTATCCCAAAATACCTCATGGATATTTCCCACAATGATATTCATATCAAGGTCTTTACCTCTGCACAAACCCATTAAAACTTTCATAAAATACGTAATGCATTGGTAAGTACTTCAAATAAAAACTAGTATGTACAATATTATTATAATCAAGGAGGAGCACTAAACCTGTAAGATTATGCAGTGCCTGTGGAGGGGGGGGATGTGGAAGGTATTCAGGCTTAATTCAGGGAACTGGAGCACAGATCCAATGCCCTAGATCATGAGCCCCTCACCAGCATCATACAAAATAATAGTTTTCTTCAATTACAAATTCTATTGTCAATCTTAACATTTACTACAATAACTTTTCTAAGATAATATTTATGTTCGTTATTATAATCAATAAGTGCTAAGTCCAGAAGGGTCACACAGCATTATTATTATTAAAGACAACTCAAATATGCTGCCTGCTAATTTATACTGTGTTGAAAGATGACTATAGTACACCTCAAACTTAAGACCTAATTCTTTTATATTTTACAAGCACTGAATGACCCTTCTAAGTTTTATTCCTTAACATTATTTTAAGGCTTTTTTTTATTTGATTTTACATCTCTAAACAAGCTTTATGACTAAAGTTTATTATGGTATTAACAAAATGCTTAACCCATATAGGTAATTTAATGCTCTCAGTTTGTGTTCTCAAGTAATTTTTATTTAGACAGTGCAAGGCCAGAAAGTGATAAGAACAACTGCAGAGAGGAACTTGATAGAGACAGCAAATTTATTCGAGTAATTGGGTCAACAAGGCCATTGTGTGGGTGAAATGAGATAGGACACTGTAAGAGGCCTATTTGGTTCTTCCATTGGCCTCTTTACACTAGACCTGTAACCTAACTTGTTTTACATGAACAGATCACAGAAGGACTGGCAGGGCCCTGCTCTTTCAATTCACTCACACTTACCTCGCTATACTTGTATAAATTTCCTTGTGTATACCTTTATATTGACTAATTACATTCATGAGAGAGCACTAAACCTGTAGGGTTCACACAGTTCCTGATTGAAGAAGCCTGTCCACAAGTGAAATGTCTAATGTTTCTCTCTGCAATTGTGTTTTTTCACCAAATACTACACCTATTTTCTCAAACAATTCCTTTGATCATATTGAAGGGAAACCAGAGTTACATACTTGTATGGTACTGGTATTATTATTATAATAAAAAAAGAAGCACTAAGCCTACAAGGGTCACTGATAATATGCAAGGTTTATGTGGATGAAAAAAATTTTGCCACTTGTTTTATGCACAATATCATTTGAGAAAAACATTTTGTTTAACAAATAATAGTGGTAATCTGGAACAAGAACTTTTGATAAATTATAATTGTAGAACATTTTCTGACATTAAATTGCATTACTCCAAGACAGAAATCTCAAGTTTTAATTTGGTAGAGAAATCATAACACTGAAGTATTGTAGTAGTGAAATAATAATCAATGTATTTATCACATTATATGAATCTGCTTGCAATGAAACAGAGGAAAACTTCAAATAATAATAAAAAAAAAAAATGATCACTACTGCAAGACAAACAAAATGGGAATGTATAACCACTGATACTTGCTTTACAAATTTAGATAGTAGTAACTTAAGTGCCACATTGAAGTCTCTATTAACTTCTTCCTTCAGCAAGGGCCACAGGAAACAGCAGCCAAAATATAAAATAGAGCAAACATCTAAGTTTTCTAATTAGATCCGAATTTTTTATGAACAATTATAGAAGTAATGAAGTGAAAATGCCTTTTTATCAAAACATTCTAATGGTCTACTCAACTACAATACAATACACATATTCAACCCAAGTTCAAAGAATTTTTTTTTTTTTTTTTACATCTTCAGAATTTTGAAAAGTAACTTAAATGTATGGATAAGCTACATATAAGCCTGCTGTAATTTCTTGCACACCAAATAATTAAATCACGAACTTCTATTCAATGATATACAGAATAATTTATTACATACCAATGACCAAATCAAGAGCTTACATGGTAAATTGGTTTATTTTTTAAATGAACACAATACATATATACAATATTATTTTGCTGTATTATCATCAGATTTCCCCCCCCCCCCCCATAAAAAAAAAACAGGAAATGATCAGCACTCCTGAGCATAATGATCTAATAAACAAAATGAAATGGGGAAAATACATTCAACACATCATAGTCGAAATTTTTCTAGACTAAAAACTTAACCTATACATTATAGCATGTATGAATTAAGAAAAGGTAACTATATAATTTCCTGAGTAAATCAACACGACTGGATAACTTCCTGAGAAAATCAACACAACTGGATAACTTCCTGAGTAAAACAACATAACTGGATAACTTCCTGAGGAAAACAATAAAACTTGATAACTTTCTGAGTAAAAGAACACAACTGTTAAAGAATCAAAGGAGAAAGTGAGAGAGGTAGGGGTTACTGAGGGAAAGAGAAAGGGGCCAAATGCTAGTGCAGGAGAACGGGGCAAAATGCTAGCGAACGAGAAAGGGGGCAAAGCGCAAGTGCGGGAGAAGGGCACAATGCTAGTGAGGGATAAAGGGAAGGGGGTAACAAAGTAAGCCTGTGTGGGGTAGTGGGGAGCAGCAGAATACATAAATATGTACTTGATACTTTGATCTCAAAATGAATCCCTCTAGCTACTAACAAATTATAGGAGAAAAATTCTATTTGTTCAGGTAATGAATGCTTTATGTTTTTCCAGTGAAACTGATGTTTAAAAAAAGGCAGTTAAGCAATCATAACCAAAACAAGGATATTGCATGTCTACATAAAATTTGTACTAATATGGCTACCAGTCTTAACACACTGGCAAATTCTCACGCTTACTCAACAAATTTGTAATCTAAGTGTTTCAAGTGAAGAGAATGACTTACAAGAAAAGGTCAAGCAAGAGCCAATACCTTGTTATTATATAGCCATTAAGAAAACTGAAATGAAACAAATTTGTTAATTGTATTTCACATACATGCAAAATACGTAAAAACAAATTCTCATACGACAAAATTGCTCCCATGCACCAAAAAAATTAAATGGTATATCAGTAGTTTATTACTGGGTGCATGTGAAACTAACAAAACTAACCATTCACTTCACCCATCCTTACATCACATGGTACTTCACTTGCCTTTACATCATTTGGTACCTCACCCACCCATAGATCATGTGGCATCTTCCCTTAGAATATTTGGTAGTTAACTACCAATAGGTCGTGTGATACATCATCCATCCATAGGTGAAGGGACCTGTTTTTCTATACAATACAGTACTATTTTTCTGAGTTTGCCAACAAAAGGGCTTCAGTTTGAGACCAAAATTTACTTTATATATATTAAGATTATATTACTTTAACAGAATAATATAATCAAACTAAACACAAAAGGGTCTACTTCACTGAAAATACCCTTTAGTTTGTAAAGTATAATTTAAACATAAATGGCTGCTCACCGGGTAATGGCAAAATTTTTAGAGAGGTTATTTAAGTGCATACTTAATCACGAATGTCAGACCCTAAATTTCCAGTGTCAGAAATTGAGCAGAACCCTCAAATAAATTGTTTAAAATATCTATGCATGGTTCAGCACCTCCACAGTTCAACCAGTGCAGGCATTCTGATCAAAATTAAGATACCATACTCACTAAGTGTGTTTAACCAATTTTTTTTTTTCACAAATTCACATTCATTAATAAGGCTTTATATAAATTAGCTAATGCTGTGAAACATACAGGTGACCTTTAAATCCTAAACTAATACAGTATCTGGACTAGAAAATAATATTCACAGATTACTTAAAATATAAATGAATTGAACAATTAAGAAAAAATTACAACGTACTTCCAACTAGCACAACTCGTCACAAGAGGAGTTTCCTTAGTAAGGGTTACTCACCGGTGCTGTTTAAAGCGTTATTTCAGTCATTACCATTTTTCCAACAGTAGTTAGCATTTAATTTTGCTTAACTGTAGGGAAGGAGGATAATGCCATTGTTTTGAGGCTGGAGAAGAACTAACCATCTGTGCACAATCCTGATTACAGATGTCAGTAAAATCATTTTGGCCTAGTGGGCCTGAAATCTGCTTGTGACAAGTATCTGAGGTTCTAAGAGATTCAGGTAAAATGTGATCCTGATCCACTTGCATCCCACTTTTCACTTCAATATAAGTCTCTGTTTTTTTGGCTTTCCCATTTAAATCATGAGAGATTTTGCATTCATTGTTAATTATGATTTCTTGTAAATTGTCTTCATAGTTATGGACAAATTTTGAGAGGAACATGATGAACTGTTTCTCATTCCTGTATCCTTTCATCAGGAATAATACATACATGTCAGCATAACCACAAACTTTGAAAACTTTCTTCTTAATTTCTTTGATACCTCTTGAGGTTGTATGCATTTGCAGAAACAGCCGATTGAAGGGTGGTAGTGTAACAAGCAGAAGAAAGACAACTGTCATGGCAGAACACAGGATTATTACTGCTAGCCACAGCCAGATTATGACAAATATTTTCTCATAGAGCTCCATCAGCATTAGATGACATCCCAGGTGATCTATTCGTGCATTGTTAATCAAGATCTGACGATCAAGTGTACAATTAGCAAATGGAGGAAATGTGCGTGAAATCTCATCGGTAAAGTACTCTGGATCACGGTCAAATGGATATGCATCATAAACCAACCTCAGAAAGCGACCCTGAAAACAAATTGGCTTCAAATACTTTCAGCACTATTAAATACATGTGCAAATAAATCATAGCTCCAGACTTTCAACCATTATACTGATGAGGAAATGGTATGGTGATACCAACAAGATGTGGAAAAAAGACACTTATGTACAATTCAGGACATTTATTAAAGGAAACGTTTCACCACAAGTGGCTTCTTCAGTCCTAATACAGAGAAAACTAAGAAAACGCATATATATAGTGGCAGGAGTCAGGTGAAGTGACGCGTGGGTAGAGGTGGTAGTAGTAGTAGAACTAGTGGAACTAAGGAGGTGAGGTTAGAGAGGGACCTGCTGACTTCATGTAACAGCAGTTCCCAGGATGGGTAATATCCACTCAATGCAAAACGTTTTCTTTAACAAATGTCCTGAACTGTACATAAGTGTCTTTTTCCACATTATACTGGTCTTTAGCCCTTCAACTGTGAAACTGTTGATCTGTGCATTTCTGCTAGCACTGAATATTTTTATTTTTTTTTTTTAAACAATGAGGGCAATTTTCTGTCTTATAAGACATAAGTAAGTGTGTGTGTGTGTGTGTGTGTGTGTGTGTGTGTGTGTGTGTGTGTGTGTGTGTGTGTGTGTGTGTGTGTGTGAGAGAGAGAGAGAGAGAGAGAGAGAGAGAGAGAGAGAGAGAGAGAGAGAGAGAGAGAGAGAGAGAGAGTGTGAGAGAGAGAGAGAGAGTGTGAGAGAGTGTGAGAGAGTGTGAGAGTGTGAGAGAGTGTGAGAGTGTGAGAGAGTGTGAGAGAGTGTGAGAGAGTGTGAGAGTGAGTGAGTGAGTGAGTGAGTGAGTGAGTGAGAATGAGAATGAGAATGTCTACTTCAATGACCTTCTTCATCTCATCCCAGAATCACATGCATATGCAGACGACTGTACACTGACATTCACTTATCCAAGAGAAGAAATGCCAGGTGCTCTAAGCTACATCAATCACCAGCTGAGAGCTATATCAGCTTGGGGAAATAGATGGCAAGTAACATTTGCACCTGAGAAAACACAAATGATGATCGTCTCTAGGCACCATGATGGTAATGCTGGTGCAGTGGTAAGGATGAATGGGACGATGTTGGCACCTGGAGAAGAAGTTGATATCCTTGGGGTGAAATTTGACTCCAAACTAACCATGAAGAACCATGTTGTAAATCTTGCAAACAAGGTAGCCAGGAAGCTTACAGCACTTCGCCGTATCTCGCACCTGCTTGACAGTAGGGGTTGCAAGATCCTGTACGAGGCACAAGTACGCTCACACCTTGAGTATGCTCCACTTTCTTGGTTTGCCTGCCCCCCCTCTCATCTGCGACTGCTTGACAGAGTAGAAAACAGAGCAAGACGTCTCATCTCTCGCCTGGACCCATCCTGGATAGATCTGTCATTTCAGCAGAGCCTTCAACATAGGAGGGATGTGGGTGGCCTTACTGTTATGTACAAGGCCAATATTGTCAAAATACCACACTTGGATCCACTTCAAGGACAGCGTGAAACAAGCTTTTATGCCACAAGACGGGCAGAAAGCAGCAACTTCACTCTGGCTGTACCCTTCTCCAGAACATCACTCCATCTGAGATCATACATACCCAGGATGACTCGAGTATGGAACACATTCGTACAGCATAATGATGTCAACGAGATAACGTCAGTTGATCAAATGAAAATGCTGGCCCACAGATGGCTCCAACTTCATCCTGTTCCCTACTTGTATTTCTCATAACAATAAAAATGTTTTCAAATGAGCTGATGTAGGTAACAGCTCTTAGCTTGCCAATAAAGTTAGGAATCCTTAACCTGTAAATAGCTGTCAATAAAGCTAGGGATACTTAACCTTGTCAAACCCTGTGTAAAAAAAAAAAAAAAAAAAAAAAAAAAAAAAAAAAAAAAAAAAAAAAGAGAGAGAAAGAGACAGAAAGAGAGAAAAGAGAGAAAAAGAGAGAAAGAGAGAGAGAGAAAGAGAGAAATAGAGGGGAAATAGATGGCAAGTAACATTTGCACCTGAGAAAACGCAAATGATGATCGTCTCTAGGCACCATGATGGTAATGCTGGTGCAGTAGTAAGGATGAATGGGAGGATGTTGGCACCTGGAGAAGAAGTTGATATCCTTGGGGTGAAATTTGACTCCAAACTAACCATGAAGAACAAGGCAGCCAGGAAGCTTACAGCACTTCGCCGTATCTCCCATCTGCTTGACAGTAGGGGTTGCAAGATCCTGTACGAGGCACAAGTACGCTCGTACCTTGAGTATGCTCCACTTTCTTGGTTTGCCTGCCCCCCCTCTCATCTGCGACTGCTTGACAGAGTAGAAAACAGAGCAAGACGTCTCATCTCTCGCCTGGACCCATCCTGGATAGATCTGTCATTTCAGCAGAGCCTTCAACATAGGAGGGATGTGGGTGGCCTTACTGTTATGAACAAGGCCAATATTGTCAAAATACCATACTTGGATCCACTTCGAGGACAGCGTGAAACAAGCTTTTATGCCACAAGACGGGCAGAAAGCAGCAACTTCACTCTGGCTGTACCCTTCTCCAGAACATCACTCCATCTGAGATCATACATACCCAGGATGACTAGAGTATGGAATACATTCGTACAGCATAATGATGTCAACGAGATAAAGTCAGTTGATCAAATGAAAATGCTGGCCCACAGATGGCTCCAACTTCATCCTGTTTCCTACTTGTATGTCTCATAACAATAAAAATGCTTTCAAATGAGCTGATGTAGGTAACAGCTCTTAGCTTGCCAATAAAGTTAGGAATCCTTAATCTGTAAATAGCTGTCAATAAAGCTAGGGATCCTTAACCTTGTCAAACCCTGTGTAAAAAAAAAAAAAAGAGAGAGAGAGAGAGATTCTATTACATACGGCTGCCCTGACCTAATCCCATTTATTCCTCTCCATTGAAACTCTCCCACCCCCTTCAGCTTCGTTTCACTTAAAGCCAGGACATCCAGCTTCTTCTCATTCATATAACATCCACAATCATCTCTTTCTTATCATTTGCACAACATCCACGCACATTCAGACTTCCCACTTTGACAATTTTCTTCTTATTCTTTTTATATATTTTTTATTTTTTTTCAACAAGTCGGCCGTCTCCCACCGAGGCAGGGTGACCCAAAAAAGAAAGAAAATCCCCAAAAAAGAAAATACTTTCATCATCATTCAACACTTTCACCACACACATTATCACTGCTTTTGCAGAGGTGCTCAGAATACAACAATTTAGAAGCATATACGCATAAAGATACACAACATATCCCTCCAAACTGCCAATATCCCAAACCCCTCCTTTAAAGTGCAGGCATTGTACTTCCCATTTCCAGGACTCAAGTCCGACTATATGAAAATAGCCGGTTTCCCTGAATCCCTTCACTAAATATTACCCTGCTCATACTCCAACAGATCGTCAGGTCCCAAGTATCATTCGTCTCCATTCACAGCTATCTAACACGCTCATGCACGCTTGCTGGAAGTCCAAGCCCCTTGCCCACAAAACCTCCTTTACCCCCTCTTTCCAACCCTTTCGAGGACGACCCCTACCCCTCTTTCCTTCCCCTATAGATTTATATGCTTTCCATGTCATTCTACTTTGATCCATTCTCTCTAAATGACCAAACCACCTCAACAACCCCTCTTCTGCCCTCTGACTAATGCTTTTATTAACTACACACCTTCTCCTAATTTCCACACTCCGAATTTTCTGCATAATATTTACACCACACATTGCCCTTAGACAGGACATCTCCACTGCCTCCAACCATCTCCTCGCTGCTGTATTTACCACCCAAGCTTCACATCCATATAAGAGTGTTGGTACTACTATACTTTCATACATTCCCTTCTTTGCCTCCATAGATAACGTTTTTTGACTCCGCATATACCTCAACGCACCACTCACCTTTTTTCCCTCATCAATTCTATGATTAACCTCATCCTTCATAAATCCATCCGCCGACACGTCAACTCCCAAGTATCTGAAAACATTCACTTCTTCCATACTCCTCCTCCCCAATTTGATATCCAATTTTTCTTTATCTAAATCATTTGATACCCTCATCACCTTACTCTTTTCTATGTTCACTTTCAACTTTCTACCTTTACACATATTCTCAAACTCATCCACTAACCTTTGCAATTTTTCTTTAGAATCTCCCATAAGCACAGTATCATCAGCAAAAAGTAACTGTGTCAATTCCCATTTTGAATTTGATTCCCCATAATTTAATCCCACCCCTCTCCCGACGAACACCCTAGCATTTACTTCTTTTACAACCCCATCTATAAATATATTAAACAACCATGGTGACATTACACATCCCTGTCTAAGACCTACTTTTACCAGGAAGTAATCTCCCTCTCTTCTACACACACTAACCTGAGCCTCACTATCCTCATAAAAGCTCTTTACAGCATTTAGTAATTTACCACCTATTCCATATACTTGCAACATCTGCCACATTGCTCCTCTATCCACTCTATCATATGCCTTTTCTAAATCCATAAATGCAATGAAAACTTCCCTACCTTTATCTAAATACTGTTCACATATATGCTTCAATCATATCTCCCTTAATTCTACGCCTTTCTAGAGAGTGCAGATTCAGGGCCCTCAGCCTATCCTCATACTGAAGATTTGATACATGGGATCAACTTTGTCATCCTCCTCTGCACATTTTCCAGTGCATTTATATCCATTCTGTAATACGGTGGCCAGAATTGTGCAACAATCTAAATGAAGCCTAACCAAGGATATATAGGGTTGAAGAACAACCTGAGGATTTCTATTATTTATACTTCTTGATATGAAGCCAAGGATTCTGTTAGCTTTATTGCAAACGCTTATGCACTGTTGTCTTGGTTTCGGGTTACTGCTAAACAGAACTCCTACATCCTTTTCCTAATCAGTAATATTAACATCTACATTATTTACTTTGTATGTGGCATGGTTATTATCCTTTCCAACATTTAGAACTTTGCATTTGTCTATATTAAACTGCATCTGCCACTTCTCCATAACAGCGTAATAGCGCACAAAATGCGTGCTAAAGGAATAACAGGAAAAGTTGGTCGATGGATCTATAATTTCCTCACAAACAGAACACAAAGAGTAGTAGTCAACAGAGTAAAGTCCGAGGCAGCTACGGTGAAAAGCTCTGTTCCACAAGGCACAGTACTTGCTCCCATCTTGTTCCTCATCCTCATATCTGACATAGACAAGGATGTAAGCCACAGCACCGTGTCTTCCTTTGCAGATGACACCCGAACCTGCATGACAGTGTCTTCCATTGCAGACACTGCAAGGCTCCAGGCGGACATGAACCAAATCTTTCAGTGGGCTGCAGAAAACAATATGAAGTTCAACGATGAGAAATTTCAATTACTCAGATATGGTAAACACGAGGAAATTAAATCATCAGAGTACAAAACAAATTCTGGCCACAAAATAGAGCAAAACACCAACATCAAAGACCTGGGAGTGATCATGTAGGAGGATCTCACCTTCAAGGACCATAACATTGTATCAATCGCAGCTGCTAGAAAAATGACAGGATGGATAATGAGAACCTTCAAAACTAGGGATGCCAAGCCCATGATGACACTCTTCAGGTCACTTGTTCTATCTAGGCTGGAATACTGCTGCACACTAACAGCACCTTTCAAGGCAGGTGAAATTGCTGATCTAGAAAATGTAGAGAACCTTCACGGCACGCATAACGGAGATAAAACACCTCAATTACTGGGAGTGCTTGAGGTCCCTGAACCTGTATTCCCTGGAACGCAGGCGAGAGATACATGATTATATACACCTGGAAAATCCTAGAGGGACTAGCACCGAACTTGCACACGAAAATCACTCACTACGAAAGACTTGGCAGACGATGCAACATCCCCCCCAATGAAAAGCAGGGGTGTCACTAGCACATTAAGAGACCATACATTAAGTGTCAGGGGCCCAAGACTGTTCAACTGCCTCCCAGCATACATAAGGGGGATTACCAATAGACCCCTGGCAGTCTTCAAGCTGGCACTGGACAAGCACCTAAAGTTGGTACCTGACCAGCCGGGCTGTGGCTCGTACGTTGGTTTGCGTGCAGCCAGCAGTAACAGCCTGGTTGATCAGGCTCTGATCCACCAGGAGGCCTGGTCACAGACCGGGCCGCAGGGGCGTTGACCCCCGGAACTCTCTCCAGGTAAACTCCAGGTAAATTGCATCAGTCTATTCAAATCATCCTGGAGTGCTGTAATGTCCTCATTAGAATGAATTGGATGACCTATTTTGGTGTCATCAGCAAATTTGCTTATGTCACTATTTATTCCCTCATCTATGTAAATTGTGAACAAGGGGCCCAACACTGACCCCTGTGGAACACCCCTTGTGATGTACCCCCATTCTGATTTCTCCCCATTTATACAAACTTTCTGCTGCCTATTTGTCAACCATGCCTCTACCCAGGAAAAAAATTTTCATCCTATTCCGTGTGCCTTAAATTTCCTCAGTAGCCTCTGATGTGGAACAATATCGAAAGGTATACTAAAAAATCAGGGACAACGGAATTAATGTACAATTGCTATGGATCCCATCAAACATTGGATTACTGCTTCATGATAAAGTTGATATGTTATCCAAGAAGAGTACCCAGAAGGAAATTGTAGAATATAACTTTGGTATATCTGTGTCTAGCATTAGGAATAATATTAAGAGAGAGGTAAATAATGAAAATGATTGTTATAGGATTGCAGTTAGAAGCCTGAGTAGATGTATAACCCACTATGATAACATGAACGTATTATTATTATTATTATAATCAAAAAGAAGCGCTAAGCCACAAGGACTATACAGCAACATGAACGTAGATATGCTTATGGAGCAACATGCAGTGTGAACAGACCGACTGATGTTGTAGTGGCCAGGCTTAGGCTTGGTTACAAGTACTTCTGGCAGTTTGGGAGACACAGATATCAAACTAAATGCAAATTATGTGATCAGGCATATGGTCACTGTCTTGAACATTGTGTGTTTAATTGTCCACTTATTGAGGAATACAGAGACAGACAGTATAATAACCTATGTGACATGTCAAGATATCTTATTAATGAAAATAAGATACCAGATATACTAAGCAAATTTCCTAAATTTGCATATGACAGATAAGTGAATTCTAGATTTTATTATTATTTTTTTTTATTATCACACTGGCCGATTCCCACCAAGGCAGGGTGGCCCGAAAAAGAAAAACTTTCACCATCATTCACTCCATCACTGCCTTGCCAGAAGGGTGCTTTACACTACAGTTTTTAAACTGCAACATTAACACCCCTCCTTCAGAGTGCAGGCACTGTACTTCCCATCTCCAGGACTCAAGTCCGGCCTGCCGGTTTCCCTGAACCCCTTCATAAATGTTACTTTGCTCACACTCCAACAGCACGTCAAGTATTAAAAACCATTTGTCTCCATTCATTCCTATCAAACACGCTCACGCATGCCTGCTGGAAGTCCAAGCCCCTCGCACACAAAACCTCCTTTATCCCCTCCCTCCAACCTTTCCTAGGCCGACCCCTACCCCGCCTTCCTTCCACTACAGACTGATACACTCTTGAAGTCATTCTGTTTCGCTCCATTCTCTCTACATGTCCGAACCACCTCAACAACCCTTCCTCAGCCCTCTGGACAACAGTTTTGGTAATCCCGCACCTCCTCCTAACTTCCAAACTACGAATTCTCTGCATTATATTCACACCACACATTGCCCTCAGACATGACATCTCCACTGCCTCCAGCCTTCTCCTCACTGCAACATTCATCACCCATGCGTTGGTAAAACTATACTCTCATACATTCCCCTCTTTGCCTCCAAGGACAAAGTTCTTTGTCTCCACAAACTCCTAAGTGCACCACTCACCCTTTTCCCCTCATCAATTCTATGATTCACCTCATCTTTCATAGACCCATCCGCTGACACGTCCACTCCCAAATATCTGAATACATTCACCTCCTCCATACTCTCTCCTTCCAATCTGATATCCAATCTTTCATCACCTAATCTTTTTGTTATCCTCATAACTTTCCTCTTTCCTGTATTCACTTTTTATTTTCTTCTTTTGCACACCCTACCAAATTCATCCACCAATCTCTGCAACTTCTTTTCAGAATCTCCCAAGACCACAGTGTCATCAGCAAAGAGCAACTGTGGCAACTCCCACGATGTTTGATTCTTTATCTTTTAACTCCACGCCTATTGCCAAGACCCTCGCATTTACTTCTCTTACAACCCCATCTATAAATATATTAAACAACCACGGTGACATCACACATCCTTGTCTAAGGCCTACTTTTACTGGGAAATAATTTCCCGCTTTCCTACATACTCTAACTTGAGCCTCAGTATCCTCGTAAAAAGTCTTCACTGCTTTCAGTAACCTACCTCCTACACCATACACCTGCAACATCTGCCACATTGCCCCCCTATCCACCCTGTCATATGCCTTTTCCAAATCCATAAATGCCACAAAGACCTCTTTACCCTTATCTAAATACTGTTCACTTATATGTTTCACTGTAAACACCTGGTCCACACACTCCCTACCTTTCCTAAAGCCTCCTTGTTCATCTGCTATCCTATTCTCCGTCTTACTCTTAATTCTTTCAATTATAACTCTACCATACACTTTACCAGGTACACTCAACAGACTTATCCCCCTATAATTTTTGCACTCTCTTTTATCCCCTTTGCCTTTATACAAAGGAACTATGCATGCTCTCTGCCAATCCCTAGGTACCTTACCCTCTTCCATACATTTATTAAATAATTGCACCAACCACTCCAAAACTATATCCCCACCTGCTTTTAACATTTCTATCTTTATCCCATCAATCCCGGCTGCCTTATCCCCTTTCATTTTACCTACTGCCTCACGAACTTCCCCCACACTCACAACTGGCTCTTCCTCACTCCTACAAGATGTTATTCCTCCTTGCCCTATACACGAAATCACAGCTTCCCTATCTTCATCAACATTTAACAATTCCTCAAAATATTCCCTCCATCTTCCCAATACCTCTAACTCTCCATTTAATAACTCTCCTCTCCTATTTTTAACTGACAAATCCATTTGTTCTCTAGGCTTCCTTAACTTGTTAATCTCACTCCAAACCTTTTTCTTATTTTCAACAAAATTTGTTGATAACATCTCACCCACTCTCTCATTTGCTCTCTTTTTACATTGCTTCACCACTCTCTTAACCTCTCTCTTTTTCTCCATATACTCTTCCCTCCTTGCATCACTTCTACCTGTTAACCCTTTTGGGGCCTAGTTCCTAGGCCTTTTGTGTATCCATATACTCTTGCACTACTGTCCACAGGATGGATATGGGGTGCACAATAAACTAGCCACTTCAGTGGTTAAATCTAAATCTAAATCTAAATACTGAAGTCCACATACACAATATCATATTCAATACCATGATCTACCTCAAATACCTTAGTGAAAAAAGTTAGTAAATTTTTAAGACAGGAACGCCCTTTTGTAAAACCGAGTTGAGATTCATTAATCAATTTATGCCTTTCAAGATGGCTATGAATTGCCTCGGCAATTATTGATTCCATAAATTTTCCCACTATGGAGGTAAGGTTTATCGGTCTATAGTTCGAAGCTAAGGACCTGTCACCTGCCTTGTAAATAGGTATTACATTTGCCATTTTCCACTTATCTGGCACTGTCAGTTTGTAGCGATATGTTGAAAAGATTAGCCAAACGTTCCCTAAGTTCCTCTTTACACTCCTTTAAAACTCATGCAAACAATTCATCAGAACCTGGGGATTTGTTAGGTTTTAATTTCTCTATTTGTCTGAGAACCACGTCACTAGTTACTCCAATCATGCATAGTTTATTATTGCCCTGAAAGCAAAAGACTTGGCAGACGATGCAACATCCCCCCAATGAAAAGCAGGGGTGCCACTAGCATGATAAGACAACACAAGTGTCAGGGGCCCAAGACTGTTCAACTGCCTCCCACCATACATAACGGGGATTACCAATAGACCCCTGGCTGTCTTCAAGAAGGCACTGGACAGGCACCTAAAGTCAGTACCTGACCAGCTGGGCTGCAGTTCGTATGTCGGGTTGCGTGCGGCCAACAGTAACAGACTGGTTGATCAGGCCCTGATCCATCATGAGGCCTGGTCACAGACCGGGTCATGGGGCACTGACCCGGTCTGTGACCAGGTCATAGACCAGGTCACAGACCTCTCTAGGTATACCAGGTTTGTCATGCTGTTTGCCCTAGCTGGCACTCAATTGAACTGGTACTCCCACAAGGTATTAAGTGGTCCCAGATTTTTTAATACTGTGCACAATGAGTGTTAATACCCATTACATATTGTCTAGGCCTATCAGGCCTCTGGTGCCAAATTTGAAAGCAGGATAAACAGTAAGTTGATCGATGTCATGATCACTAGCAATAAAACATAGCTCAACAGTTTGACAGTTAAAGGGTTAAGGTATGCTGGGTCCAATTTAAATACGTATTCCAGAAAACTTTCATTGCTTCATTTAATGCTTCCACTTTCTATACACTTACAAAATTATAAAATTTAAATGTTTAGTTAATTAAATAAGTGTTTGGAAGGTGCAGAATTAAAGCAGGAGATAATTAAGGATACACAAAGCTAATTTCTACTTGGCATCATAATTTTAAAAATTCTGTAGAGAACAATCAAAATTTGCAATGAGGAGACAAATGAACACTTCACTTTGGTAGTACTTACATTAAGAAAAAAGTCCAAGAAGAACATCACCCAAACATCAATAGATAATGCAACCACATGGGAAATTACAAGCCAGAAGTACAATTGGTTGTGTGTTGACTTGTGGTTATGCATATAGCTCAGCATCATCTGTGTGTCATGTTCCCAGGTAGCTTCATCATACCTAAAACAAAGATGTCACTAATAATAGGCAAATTTCTTTTTTAACATATCGACCACTTCCCACCAAGTAGGGTGGCTAAAAAAAAAAGAAAAGAAAAGAGGAAACTCATTTACTGTCAATCATAATTGGTGTCTTGCCAGAAGTGCTGACATCACAGTTCTGATCACCATCTTAACTGCAATATCCTTACCCCTCAGAACAGGCAATGTACTCACCACCTGGCTAAGCAATTTCCCCATTCCCTTCATAAATGTTATCTTGCTCACATTCTATCAGCAGTCACAGAAACCACCTGCCTCCACTCAAGTTTGATTTAATGGCACTTCAAACTTAATTTACCATCTCCTCCTAACCATTCCTAGAACACCTATACCCTCTTCCTTCCACTCAACAGATTTATACACCCTTATCATCCTGTTGTTCTCCATCCTCTCTAAATGAGCAAACCTCAACACCCATTCCTCAGCCCCTGTGAATTATATCCTTGATGACTCCATGTCTTCTAATGTCTATGCTCTGAATTCTCTGCATAATATTTACACCACACATTGCTCTCAAACATTTCTCTACTGCTGCTAACTTATATGACAAGTCCAAAGTCCATGACTCATCCATATGAAAAGTTGGTATCCCTATACGTACTCCTAAGTTTGCCTGAGATACTCCAATATAGGTGCTTTAATAGAAACTGTGAATCATGCCAAGACAAAACTATTCTCATTACTAAATTTACAAACTGTTATATTCTTAAATGTTCTAAACTACCTGGGAGTGATCAGTCAGAGGATCTCACCTTCAAGGACCATAACATTGTAACAATCACATCTGCTACAAAAATGACAGGATGGATAATGAGAACCTTCAAAACTAGGGATGCCAAGCCCATGATGACACTCTTCAGGTTGTTTGTTCTATCTAAGCTGGAATATTGCTGCACATTTAACAGCACCTTTCAAGGCAGGTGAAATTGTTGACCTAGAAAATGTAGAGAACCTTCACGGCACGCATAACGGAGATAAAACACCTCAATTACTGGGAGCGCTTGAAGCTCCTGAACCTGTACTCCCTGGAACACAGGCAGGAGAGATACATAATTATATACACCTGGAAAATCCTAGAGGGACTAGTACCAAACTTGCACACGAAAATCACTCTCTACATAAGCAAAAGACTCGGCAGACGATGCAACATCCCCCCAACGAAACAGGGGTGTCACTAGCAAGTTAAGAGACAACACAATAAGTGTCAGGGGCCCAAGACTGTTCAACTGCCTCCCAGCATACATAAGGGGAATTATCAAGAGACCCCTGGCTGTCTTCAAGCAGGTACTGGACAAGCACCACGAGGCCTGGTCACAGACCGGGCTGCTGGGGCATTGAACCCCGGAGCTCTCTCCAGGTAAACTATTGTAAATCTATTTAATCACCACAGTTACCTAACTTTAATATCAGCATGCTCCATAACCCATGTCAATATCAATTAAGAATTAGTATTAGTCTGCCAGAAATGCCTAGGCCTGCTAAGGGCCTTCTTAGTAATTAATATTCTATAATATGTAAACCATACAATGTAATCTTTCCAGAGAAATAAACATTTCAATATCAATTTTTTCTCCATAAGCTTTTCTTTCCATGGGCATCTCAACACACCACCTACCTTCTTCCCCCTCATCTATTTTATGCTTCATCTTATCTTTCATAGGCTCACCTGTTTACATGTCCATTAAAAATTATCCAAATACATCCACCTTCTCCATACTCACTCCTCCCAATCTGATATCCAATCTTTCATTGTGCCCAGACTCATCTACTTGCTCTTTTCTACACTCACTCTTAATTTCCTCTTTTACATAACCTTCTAAATCTTTCCACCAACATTTGCAACTTATTTTCTTTCACAAGCACTAGGCCAACTCATTTTGTATCCAATTCTTTTAATCCCACACCTCTCCCCAACACCCTAGCATTTTCTTCTTTTACATCATCTATAAATATGATAAAGGTGACATCATGCTTCCCTAAGTCCTACTTTCACTGAGAAAGTCCCCGTCTCTCCTACACAAGTTGATACTCATTTTCTGGATAAGAATTCTCTACTGTTTTTAGTAACCTACCATCTAATCTATACATCTGCAACACTGCTGCCTTATTAACCTAAAGACATTTACTGTACTTATGTGTCCATTAGAAGTGTACAAGTTTTAATACAAAATGTACAACTCTTGTATTAAACAGACCCCATAATGCTAATATGATGGTTCCTTTGGTGCAGCCCTAAAACACTGTGTACAGTAGGTATTCATATAGAAACTATTAATGAGAAAAATCCAATTCAATGAAAATCCTGTACACTATCATGGGAAATCATATTAATTACAACTGTACATTAGATGACCCAAAAACAAAATGTGTTAGTCTTCAACAAAAACTACAAAAGTCTCTTCATTTTATCTCACCTGTTCTGTCCTAGAGCCAGATCAGCTAGGAGTTTCTTTAAGCGTGGATTTTCTGCTCTCTTGGCAATCATTCGTGGAATGTAATAAATGCCAGCAATAAGTAAAAAAGCATGGTGTAACCAGCGATAAAATAAGATGTATCGACGAGAACAGGTGTCTTTTCCAGCAGTTGTGGTAACCTCATCAATCTGAGAAACAAGATTAAAGATGCTTTATTTCAGCATGTTACAATGTGTGTAGAGAGGTGAGTAACATTCAGGAGTGCATGTAGAAAGCCCCTTAGTATGCAGAGCATTTCCCCCTGCAAACTTAAGCCTGTCTTAAAACAAATAAGGCAATAACTAATTGATTGTTCATATGGTCTCTGTCTCTAAGTGATTGTAACAATAAATAAGACACTCATATGAAGAGTATGAAGTGGGTGGTACACAAGGGGCACTAAATAAAAAGAAAATTTAATCCAGTCATTAGGAGCTATTATAACATTAGGATGTATTTCCATAAGACACCTGCTGTCCCTGTTCACCCATCAGTATAAAATGGGTACCTGGGTGTTAGTCGATCAGTGTGGGTCGCATGTTAGGACCAAATTTACCTAATTTGCCTGAAATGCTCTTCATAATAAGCGGCTTTCTATATAGTAGTATGTTACTGATGTCAGCTAGGCCTGTATACCTTGTACTTAAAGAAATAAAGATATTATTCATTAAAAAAAAAAAAAGTTAAAGTGACTTATTTCTTTAATTTTTTTTTTATTTACATGAACTACATACTTCAGAGGTAAAACTAAAGTTACATATATAAAGTAAATGTACATACACAGATAAATGACACCATTTCTACCCGAGTGCTCACCAGGTAATACTAATGTGATAAAGCAACTAACAAAATTCAAATGGGTATGTATCTTGTAATAAATGATTAAGCTACATACTACAAGGACTAAGTGTCAATAAAAATAAACTTTTTTGTCAACATGTCCGCTATCTCCCGCCAAGGTAGTGAGACCCAAAAAATGAAACATTTTCACCATCATTCAACACTTTCATCATCATTCACACAATTACTGTCTTTGCAAAGGTGCCCAGATACAACAGTTCAGATGTCAGTCCTAACAGCCAATATTCCAAATCCCTCCTCTAAAGTGCAGGCACTGTACTTCCCACCTCCTGGACTCAAGTCCAGCTAACTGGTTTCCCTGAATCCCTTCACAAAATATTACCCTGCTCACCCTCCAACAGCTCATCAGGTCCTAAAAACCATTTATCTCCATTCACTCTAATCTAACACACTCACACATGCCTGCTGTATGACCAAGCCCCTTGCATACAAAACTTTTTTTTTACTTCCACTAAGTTTATACACCCTCCAAGTCTTCCTATTTTGCTCCATCCTCTCTAAATGACCAATACTTTTAGTAACTCCACACCTCCAAATTTCCACATTATGAATTCTCTACATAATATTTACACTACACATTGCCCTTAGACACAAAATATCCACTGCTTCCAGCCTCTTCCTCGCTGCAGCATTTACATAGGATATAAAAAGTATAACTAAAATTGTGTAAAAAATTTGTGTTAAGCATGCTGAATAAAATAATGTATAAAATTTCATTTCGCCTAACTCCATGACTAACAATGTCTTTCAAACACTACAATAATTAGTTATTGCTCTAATCTTGTTAAATGTTGCAGATGCATGCTTGTGGCATTCTTGTGTGTTTAACAGTATTTTATTACTACAGTCTCTCCTCAATGACAGTTCCGTTCCTAAGACCACGTCGGTAAATGAATTCATCGCTAAGCAAGGAGCATACCATAATGGTAGTGGGTTTGTATCAACCATCTTTTGTGGTGTTTTAATGTCACGTCTTGACCATTCATAACATTTTTAGTATACAGTGGACCCCCGGTTAACGAACTTTTTTCATTCCAGTAGTATGTTCAGGTGCCAGTACTGACCGAATTTTTTCCCATAAGGAATATTGTGAAGTAGATTAGTCCATTTCAGACCCCCAAACATACACGTACAAATGCACTTACATAAATACACTTACATAATTGGTCGCATTTGGAGGTGATCGTTAAGCGGGGGCCCACTGTATTTTTAAATATTTATATAGTAGTGTACTGTATATTATAATAAACAGAATAGAGGAAATCAGCTCTAATATACATTATTTAGGTATGTATACTGCTCAGAGAGTCCATCGTAAGTCCAAGTTGTCAGTAAACAAGTACTACGTTGCTATGTGAGGAGAGGCTGTATTTTATTACATGTAAACTACACCTTGCATACTGCAGAAAAGAAATATAATTGTATTACACTGTATTCCTCTACCCCACAATATAAGCATTTTTACCATTTGGCAGTGAATGATCCAATGATTCAGCATTGTCTTGTGAAAATAATAATCTTTGTACCTCTATAGAACAAAATTAATAACAATAATTTTATTTCAGCATGATACTATGTTTGTACAAAGGGGTATGATATTTGGGCATACATGCCAAAAGCTCCTTCATATGCAGAACATTTCAGGCAAACAAATAATAATCTTTGTACCTCTTTAGAACAAAAATAATAATCTTCGTACCTCTTTACAGCATTAGAAAACCTGGTAATGAAGTGATGTCAGGATTTTGTCCAGAGAGAGCCACATACCTCACAGATGTAGGAGTAAGACAGACAGTAGTTCCTGACTGCAAAGCTGCTGACATGTTCAGCATTATTACCATATACACAATAGATACTTTCTCCTAAAAACCAATTGCTCCTGATAAAAAAATAAAAATATACTTAGTTACATGAAGTAACCATTTAATTATTAAAAAGACAATTCATTCATAAAAAGATTTTTTATTAGCATTAAAAGAATATTTCTGGTCTTAGTGTCAAAACTATACTGTATTATTTAATGTTCAGTGTACCAAATTTTCTATTACACTCCATTGATAACTTCAAATTTTACAGTTATAAGTTACTGCCAAAATACTGTGCATACTATGGGCCTTAGATGACAGATAAACTATAATTTATTCATATCTATGCTGTGTATCTCAAAGTGATTAAAATTACTTTACAATCACTGGAAACTTTATAATACAGTGGAACCTCAAATTTCAAACATATCACTTATCGAACTCTTCGAAAATCGAACGCTTTTTTCGAACCAGCTTTGTCCCCATTACTGGACTTACCCCTATTTTCAAACCGCCAAGTACTGGACCTGTTCGGCAGCCCGCTCTGTCTGCGTCCCTGCACAGGCGCCGTGAGCCAGTCTGGTTTTGTTGATGCTTGAGTGAACACTAACCTGTGCTCTCATTCAAACATTTTATGATTATTTCATTGTGTTTAGTGCTTATGGGACTGTGAAATAAGCTACCATGGGTCCAAAGAAACTTGCTAGTGGTACCCCTGTGGTAAAGAAACTAAGAAACACCATAGATGTGAAGAAGGAAATAATACAGAAGTATGAGAGTGGTGCGAGACTTGTTGAGCTTGCCAGGATGTATGGGAAAAACAAGTCGACCATCGGTTCTATTCTGGCAAAGAAAGAACAAATCAAGGAAGCTGATGTTGCAAAAGGTGTTAATATGCTAACCAAAAAAAGACCACAGACAATCGATCAGGTTAAGAAGTTGTTGCTGGTGTGGATCAAGGATAAAGAGATTTCAGGTGATAGTGTTTCAGAGACCATTATCTGCAAAAAGGCAAGGAAGTTGTATGCCGATCTGATACAGAAAACTACTGAAACCAGTGCTGATAGTGAATTTAAGGCCAGAAGAGGCTGGTTTGACAGATTTAAGAAGCGTAGTGGCATACACAATGTTGTAAGGCAACATTGTGTATGCCAGTTCAGACAAGCGGGTGGCTGAGAAGTTTGTGAAGGAGTTTAAGGGGTACATACACTGAAAAATTCCAACCCCAACAGGTGTTCATTTGTGACGAAACAGCCTGTTTTTGAAAAAAAATGCCAAAGAGGACCTACATTACTCAGGAGGAAAAGGCACTCCCAGGACACAAGCCTATGAAAGACAGGCTATTCTGTGCTAATGCTAGTGGTAATTTTAACCCTTAAATGGTCCAAACGTATATATACGTTTTTTCAACATCTGAATGTAAAAAAAATATAGATCTTTTTTGTTTTACATTTGAAAACGTGTAAAAAAACTTTTATCTACATTTTTTTTGTTATATTTGAAAATATGTAAAAAAAAGTAGATCTACTTTTGTAGCACTACGAATTTGAACGTCGATCTCTTTGGACCGTTTAAGGGTTAAAGTGAAGCCTTTACTTGTGTATCATTCAGAAAATCCCAGTGTATTTAAGAAAAACAATGTCGTAAAGAACAAGTTATGTGTCTTGTGGAAAGCAAATAATAAGGCATGGGTAACAAGGCAAATTTTCAAAGAGTGGATCCATGAAGTGTTTGGCCCCAAGTGAGAAAATACCACCTAGACAATAATTTGCCACTCACGTGCCTCCTGTTAATGGACAATGCTCCTGCTCATCCTCCAAACTTATTTGACCTCTTGTCTAGGGACTTCAGTTTTATAACAGTGAAGTTCTTGCCTCCTAACACCACTCCTCTCCTCCAGCCCATTCACCAGCAGGTCATTTCTAAGTTCAAAAAACTCTACACAAAAGCAGTGTTTGAAAAGTCCTTTGAAGTGACCACAGACACCAAGTTGACACTAAGCAAGTCCTGGAGGAATCACTTCAATATCTACAGCTCCATAAGCCTCATAGGTAAGGCTTGGGAGGGAGTGCCTTCCAGGACTTCAAACTCCACTTGGAGACAATTGTGGCCAGATTGTGTCCAAAAGAGGGATTTTGAAGGGTTTGAGGCTGACCCTGACCTTGACCCTGACCCAGCTGACCCTCTGCCTGTTGTGGACTCTATTGTGGCATTGGGGAACACCCTGGGGCTGGAGGCGAGTGGCGAGGATGTGGAAGAGTTGGTGGAGGACCACAGGGAAGAGCTAACCAAGAGCTTCACCTGGAGCAGTATCAGACTACAGCTGAGGACCTTGGTTCAGAGGAGGAGGAAAAGGGAGTGGATGAGGTGCCTTCTTCAAAGATTAAGGAGATTTGTGCCAAGTGGAATGATGTCCAAATGTTTGTGCAGAAGTACCACCCTGAGCAAGCTCAAACAAGCCATCTTTGCAACAAGTTCAGTGACAAAACCATGTCCCATTTTAGGGAAATGTTAAAGAGGTGCCAGAAATAGAGGACTGTGGGCAGTTATTTTGTGAGACAGGGGTCCAGTGACTCTCAAGCTGGTCCTAGTGGCATTAAAAGACAGAAGGGAAGTAACCCCAGAGAGGGCTTTACCCGAAGTCCTCATGGAGGGGGATTCTCCTTCCAAACACTAACCCCAACTCCCTCTCCTCCTCCCTATCTTCCAGATGCCATCACCAATCTTCAATAAAGGCAAGTAAAAATGTTATTTTATATTTATATACATAATTGAACACTATAGTATTTGTTGTGTGTATATAAAACTGTAATTAATCTCTATAAAATGTATGTTTTTGTGAATATTTTTGGGTTTCTGGAATGGATTAATTGTATTTCCATTATTTCTTATGGGAAATATTGCTTCACTTTTCAGACTTTTCGAATTTAGAACTACCTCCTGGAACGGATTAAGTTCGATATTTGAGGTTCCACTGTATGTACATACTGTACATCTGCACCAATTTTTTTTTTTTAACACATTGGCCATCTTCCACCAAGGCAGGGTAGCCAAAAAAGAAAAAAAAAAACAAAGAAAAAACTTTCATCATCATTTAACACTTTCACAATTGCTCATACATAATCACTGTCTTTGCAGAGGTGCTCAGATACGACAGTTCAGATGTCCTTCCAAACTGCCAATATCCCAACCCCCTCCTTTAACTGTTTTGGTTGTATATATATGCCTTACAAGCCACCGTTTTTGACGTATATATACTCATAAATTCTAGCAACTTCAAATCAAGCAGAAAGCTGGTAAGCCCACATGTGAGAGAATGGGTCTGTATGGTCAGTGTGCACAATATAAAAAAAACCTGCAGCACGCAGTGCATGAGAAAAAAAAAACGACCATTTTTTTCAATTAAAATGCCGACTTTGTGGTCTATTTTCATATAGTATTTATGGTTGTATACTCGTTTTCTTGGTCTCATTTGATAGAATGGAAAACATATTATAGAAATAGATGTGATTTTGATTGGTTTTACTATGAAAAGAACCTTGAAATGGAGCTCAAAGAAGTGAAAATGTTTGATTTTTGCCGATGTTCAAAAGTAAACAAATGATGTCATTTTCCAATAAATGTCCAAGTAGCCATTTTAATATGCAGTCATGAATGGGTTGACATTATTTATACAATTATTACAATATTGAAGTAGTCTGCATAACAGTAAATCTTTTATTTTTTGTTTGAATAAAAATTCAGAATAGAAAGCAAGAGTAATATCAGAGGGGCCTGGAGATGTGACTGATGAACAAAGAAAATGTTATTTTAGAGCCAGGAATGTCTGCATTGTTCATTCTGGACCCTATTTTGAAATTGTCATTTTTTTAATTTTCATGAAACTGGCCAAATTGCAAATTTCTGACCACGTTACTGGGTAGCTGAAATGGGTAAATGAGCAGTTTCTTGTACTCAAGCGATAGAAAAAAATGGAGTTCTAAAGAAATAGCTATGAGTTTGGTCGACTGGAACAATGGAATTAACCGAAAATAGGGCTCAACTCAAAGTGGGCGAAATCGCAGATTCGTAAATATCGCCGAGCTTGCTAACTTCACAAGAGTGTAATTCTGTCAGTTTTCCATCAAATTTCGTTCTTTTGGTGTCATTACAATCGGGAAAAGATTCTCTATCATTTCATAAAAAATATTCTTTTTTCTTTGGAAATTTTGCGACACCAGGAAACAACTCAGGATTTGGGGTTGCGACAGTCAAGGGGTTAAAGTGCAGGCATTGTACTTCCCATTTCCAGGACTCAAGTCTGGCTAACCAGTTTCCCTGAATCCCTTCACAAAATATTACCCTGTTCACACTTCAACAGCTTGTCAGGTCCCAAAAACCATTCATCTTCATTCACTCCTATCTAACATGCTCACACTAAGTCGAAACCCCTTGCCCATAAAACCTCCTTTACCCCTCCCTCCAACCTTTATCTATAATCATATATGTATACAGTACTTTATATATACGTACTCATACACATACAAGTGGTTACATATTTGGGAGGATGACACCAATGAATTAGTGATCAGGAAGCAAGACCCAGGCACAGCAGCTCACACTCTATGAGCACAGGTAGAATGCATTTTTTTTATAAGATGCTGGCCGTCTCCCACCGAGGCAAGGTGACCCCGAAAAAGATACACTTTCATTATTCACACTCTCACTGTCTTGTCAGAGGCAAGCAGATACAACAGTTCAGATGTCCCTCCAAACAACAAATATCCCAAACCGTCCTACAGAATGGAAGCACTGTACTTCCCACCTCCAGGACTCAAGTCCAGCTAAATGTTTAACACTGCAAGGGAACTGTATCCTTTAAATGATATACAATAAAACTGCATCTATTAATGCACTATAAATATCATCTACCTCTCTTTAATATAAATTACTTTTACCACATTTTTATATGTATTTCCAAGACTATTGGTGTGTATACTAAATCTGTTTGAATTTCATTTACTAAAGCTACCTTACAAAATGTTTAACACAAATTTAATCTCCACTGGAAAGAAAATTATATTAGCAATTCTCAGAAACTTACTGAACAATGTTGTAGGCAATCAGGAAGAGGCAAACTCCCATACGATAGTGAATCCTGAGCAGAGGACTGTCTATTGCTGAGTGATTTTTATGCTTGTTGAATTGTGATATGATGCTTTTCACCTGGTTGAAGTAGTCAAATTTCTTTGGGGTGTTATCCTTCCTACAAAAAACACTAAATCATTATTTATTTTATTTCTTTGCATATAGTACATTGAGATTTTGTATTTACAATAGTGGGTTGCAATGCAAATAGAGCCTCTATTATGCCTAGGCATTATGGGCCAACTTAACATATATTGGCACAATACAACATTGAAAACAGTATGCAAGATGACTTTTTCTTGTGAATGCTCTTTTGAGAATGCAAAAAAAGGAGCAATGAATTGAAATATAACCAGATAATTTTTTCTTCTTCAGGAAGCAGGATCTTAGAGTGTCAGATAAGAGTACGAGGACATGGATGCCATGGTAAAGATAAGAGAATATACCACTGGTATAATTAGGCCATAAAATGCTTGTTTATTATAAAGATACCCCAGCTTACTATTATAATCAAAAAGAAGCACTAAGCCACAAGGGGTATACAGCACTGCAGGGTAGGGAAGGAAGCGAGGGTATTGGATGGCAGAAGGGAGGAGGGATGATCAGTAGGTTACAGAAAACAGCGGGGCAGGGGATAGTGCGGGGGTAGAGGGTAGCAAGAGATTGAAGTAGAAAGGGCTGAAGGTATCACAATTTGTGAAGTAAGTCAGTTGTTGTCAAAAAGTCAATGAGAGAGTCCGGATGAAAGGTGGGTCCATCAGCGAGAAGGGAAGGTAAAGAGAGAGCAGCGGAGCGAAGACGACGACGGAGGTAAATTCTGCGTGCTTGTTGATAAAGTGGGCAGTCCAACAGAATGTGGCTGACTGATAATGGAGCTTGGAAATTCTCACAGAGAGGAGCAGGGTGCCTCTCCATGAGATATCCATGAGAAAGACGAGTATGGCCAATGCGAAGACGAGAGAGAGTAGTCTCCCAACCTCGACACTGGTGATAAGAAGACGGCCAGTAACATATACATGTACTCGGTTTAATAGATTGAAGTTTGTTGCCGAGCATAGCAGACCAACGCTGTTGCCAACGGGTGAGAAGGTGGAAAGATATTGCAGCAAAATAGTCCGTAAATGGAATACCTCTATATGAAACTGGTAGGTCATGTACTGCTGACTGCACAGCAGTGTCTGCCTGTTCATTGCCCTGTACGTCAACATGACCAGGGACCCAACAAAAAACAATATCTTTATGCTTGGTAAAGATGCGGCGTAGCCAAAGTTGGATACGGAGGACTAAGGGGTGAGGTGTATCAAATTTCTGTATAGCCTGTAAAACACTAAGGGAGTCTGAGACAACCACAAATGATGACACAGGCATAGATGCAATACGGATAAGTGCTGCAAGGATGGCATACAATTCAACAGTAAAAATGCTAGCCGAAGACAGTAAATGCCCTCGTACGACGCTGTCCGGAAACACTGCTGCAAATCCTACGCCGTCAGAAGACTTAGATCCATCTGTGTACACAGCAATGGCATGAGAATGAGAGTGGAATTGGTCAAGAAAAAGAGAGCGGGAAGCGACCGTAGACAGTTGGGCTTTCGAGCAAGGGAGAGAGAAAGAGCAGACTCGAACAGCTGGAACTTCCCAAGGGGGTAGGGAAAAGTGAGATGCTACATGAACATAGAAAGGTGGTAATTGAAGAGAAGACGAGAGCGAATGAAGGCGAAGAGAAAAGGGACGGAGTAAACAGGGGCGGCGAACAAATAAAGAATGTCTACTAATATCAGTGACCATTCTATAAATGGAAGGATTGCGGAGATCATGAGAGCGTACATAGTAGCGAAGGCAATGGGCATCACGGCGATCGGATAAGGATGGAACGTTCGCTTCTGCATACAGGCTCTCGACAGGGGAAGAGCGAAAAGCACCAAGGCATAAACGTAATCCTTGGTGATGAATGGGGTTAAGGCTAGAGAGAGTAGCAGGAGATGCCGCTGAATAGATCTGGTCGCTATAATCAAGTTTCGATAAAACGAGGGCTGAATGTAGGCGAAGGAGGGTTCAACGATCAGCTCCACATGAAAGATAAGCAAGGGTTTTAAGAAGGTTCAGCCGGTTGTGACAAGTTGCCTTCAGAGAGGTAATGTGAGGTTTTCAGGATAACCTATGGTCAAAGAAGAGGCCCAGAAACTTGACTGTATCAAGTTCAGGGATACAGGAGCCATAGAGGTACAAAGGATGATCGGAGATGACAGAGCGTCTAGTGAAAGTAATTTAGTGGGTTTTAGTGCTGGAAAATTTAAACCCATGTGTGGTGGCCCAATTGGAAACACGGTCGACCGCATGCTGGAGAGAAACTGTAATGAGGTGACAGTCAGCGCCTGCACAGGCAATAGCGAAGTCATCAACATAGAGTGATGACCAAATATTTGATGGAAGACTAGAGGCCAAATCATTAATAGCAAGGAGAAAAAGTGTTGTGCTCAGAACACATCCCTGGGGGACACCTTCAGCTTGGATAAAGTCCGGGGATAGCACATTATTAACCAGAACACGGAAATGCCTGCCAGTTAAAAAGTTCTTAAGGAAGGATGGTAGATTGCCTCGAAGGCCTAAGGAGTGGGCTTGGGCTAAAATATTATACCTCCAAGTTGTGTCATATGCCTTCTCAAGGTCAAAAAATATGGCAATAACTGAGTGGTTATTCGCAAAGGCATTACGAGCATACGTATCCAAGCGTAGTAAGGGGTCTATGGTAGAACATCCCTTATGAAAGCCATATTGACGAGTGGAGAGACTGTTGTGTGTCTCTAAATACCACACTAAACGTCTATTTACCAGGCGTTCCATCACTTTGCAAACTGCACTGGTAAGAGCAATGGGACGATAGTGGGAAGCTTCATGTCCCGTAGTGCCTGGTTTGCGGAAAGGGAGAACAATGGCAGATTTCCACAGCTGTGGAAGAACTCCTTGTGACCAGATAAGATTGTAAAGGCATAATAGGACTGCAAGGGCTGACTGATGTGAATGTTGTAGCATACGAATATGAATGTCGTCGGGCCTAGCTGCCGATGATCGGTAAGCTGAGAGTGTTGCCTCTAGTTCTTGAAGTGTAAAAGGCACATTATACTGTTCTTCTCTGAGAGAAGAAAAGTCCAAGGGTGTTAACTCTCTGGCAGACTTTGAGGAAAGAAACGAGGGGCATAGATGGAGTCCCTGAGAAATACGGACCAGATTATTATTATAATCAAAAAGAAGCGCTAAGCCACAAGGGCTATACAGCGCTGCAGGGTAGGGAAGGAAGCGAGGGTATTGGATGGCAGAAGGGAGGAGGGATGATCAGTAGGTTACAGAAAACAGTGGGGCAGGGGATAGTACGGGGGTAGAGGGTAGCAAGAGATTGAAGTAGAAATGGCTGAAGGTATGAGAAGGTATTAGAAACCTGACTGTATCACGTTCGGGGATACAGGAGCTAAAGAGATACAAAGGATGATCGGAGATAACAGAGCGTCTAGTGAAAGTAATTTGGTGAGTTTTGGTACTTGAAAATTTAAACCCATGCGTGGTGGCCCAAGTGGAAACACGGTCGACCGCATGCTGGAGAGAAACTGCAATAAGATGAAAGTCAGCGCCTCCACAAGCAATAGCGAAGTCATCAACATAGAGTGATGACCAAATATTGGGTGGAAGAACAGAGGCCAAATCATTTATAGCAAGGAGAAAAAGTGTTGTGCTTAGAACACATCCCTGAGGGACACCTTCAGCTTGGACGAAGTCCGGGGAAAGAACATTATTGACTCGAACACGGAAATGTCTGTCAGTTAAAAAGTTCTTAAGGAAGGATGGTAGATTGCCTCGGAGGCCTAAGGAATGGGCCTGGGCCAAAATATTATACCTCCAAGTTGTGTCATATGCCTTCTCAAGGTCAAAAAATATGGCAAAAACTGAGTGATTATTCGCAAAGGCATTACGAACATACGAGGAGTCCGAGGATCAAAATGGGTGTGAGTACCTGTATTTAAAACATGGAGGGGGTGGGTGGCAAGAAAAGCCTCTAACTGAATGCCACGGGAATCACAGTGAGACCCCCCCCAGAGGAAATGGTGGGCATTAAAATCACCAAGTAACAGAATCGGTGGTGGTAATGACGAAACAAGAAAGGCAATATCCGGAATAGATAATGCCCGAGAAGGAGAAAGATATAAAGAACAGAGCGTATACCACCTATGCAAGTGGATACGGGCTGCTGTGTAATGCAGAGAAGTACGAACAAATAGCTGATGGTACGGAATATCAGTGCGTAGAAGAAGGGCACTTTCATTAAAGGTCCCATCAGGAAAAGGATCTGAAGAATACAATAAATTATAGCCTGAGATGGGAGAGATAACAGCAGAGTGTAATTTTGGTTCCTCTAAGCAAACACCAACAGGGGAAAACTGGGAGAGTAACATCTGAAGCTCACCCCGATTACCCCTGAGGCCGCGTATATTCCACTGTAAATAGGCCATGATTGGCAATGATAAAGATACCTGAAATCCACAGGTGAGGGTTCCTACGGACTAGAGGGGTTAGAAAAGTCCACATGCGGAGGCAGTGGAAAACGTTCAAGCAGCGAAGGAACTGTGCGCTGTGAAGAAAGGAGTTGCGCAGATGGAGCAGAGGAGAGAGAAGGAACAGAGGGTGGATCAGTGTCCATTGATGGTTTGGTCTCTGCAATATATTCAGAGATTGCTTCAAGTGTTTCGGAATTCAGAGACGTCGTATGGGAGACAATATTGGAAATGGCAGGGGGAGGATGAGTAAAGATTGGAACTGTAATGGACTGTACCAAGGTGAGGGGGGGGGGCGAAAGGGTGGAGGGAACTGGAGAAGCGTGGAAGGGGACAGAAGAGGCAGAAACCTGGGAGGTGGCAGAAGAGGAAGAAACTTGGGAGGGAACAGGGGAGGAAGGTACAGTACGAGGAGGAGGGTGAATCTCCACACTTGTAACAGAGCCAGTGAGAGGGGAAGAACCAGGTACAGAGACAGGGAAGGTAAAATGAGGAGGTGGAAGATGGGTAGGAGGTGTTAACGGACCTTTTTTTGACTTTTGAGAAGTAGAGGGACGATTGGGAGGAGGTGTCATACGAAATCTTGTTGCTACTGAGGCTTGTGAGGGAGAACACTAAGAAGCGAGATCAGGCTGAGGCGTTGAAGTAGAGACGTCTGAGCCTAGGACAGCAAAAGAATTAGATACAGGAGTGACTATAGGAGAGGTAACCACAGAGGTGGTTGCAGAAGATGGGATCCCAGAAGTGGGGGGATGTTTTGAAACACGGGAATAAGAAACATGAGGTAGTCTCCCCTGGAGGCGGAGATGAGAAACTGCCATGGCATAAGGGAGACCTTCTGCCTCTTTGAGGTAACGGATTTCCCGCTCGTTTAAGTAGACTTGACAACGGCGAGAGTACGAAGGGCGAGCCTCATGACAATTAAGGCAAGAGGGAGGTCGATTGCAAGACGTATTAGAATGGTCATCGGCACCACAGACTGGGCATTCGGAGATAGATCTGCAATATTTCGCTGGATGGCCAAATCGCCAGCAATTTCTACACTGTTGCGGTGTAGGGATCACCTTTCGAACTTGTAACCGATGTCCTGCTACAAAAACTGAGGATGGGAGGTCACGGCTGTCAAAAGTTAAACGAGCCACATTGCTAGGGTATCGTCTCCGCCCGTGGGCAGGAAGAACATAAGTGTCTACCTTGAGGATTGGGAGATCTTGGAGTTCCAGCTGTTCAAGAATGTCAGTGCCACATGTCTGGAAATTTTGTTGAACTATGGTATGGGGCAGAATGACGGTATCACTACAAGAATTGAGGGAATGATGTTTGTCAGGAACAGTATCGATATGGGAAAGACGAGAAAGCTCATGAGCCTGGGTAGCATTCTGTACGGTGATGATGCGCGTACCGCTCTTAAGAGCATGAAAAGAAATATCTTTACCAACATGGCGTAGGAGTGCCTTGTCAATACTGTGGTCAGAAAGATAGGCAGTAGAGGAAGTCAGTCGTAAAGTGAAGAATTTAGCCCATTGTGCAGTCTGAAGCTGAGCGTGGAAAGATAGTGAAGGACGTGTTGATCTTTTCTGAGAAGAACGAGAAGGTGGAGAAGTATCATCAGCAGGTAATTGCCGTTGGCTTTTAGGCGTGGGACCAGAGTTGGTCCGGCGTGGAACGGGCCGGCGATTCGAAAATTGCCGCACCGTAGAGGGAGAGGGCGGAAGCATAGTCAGAGGAGAGCGAAGGTCAGATAAATCGAAGGAGTCAGTCGAGGCCTCAGTACCTGAAGCGGGTGAGGAAACAGCACCGGCAAGAGGTACAGAGGCATGAGGAGTGTCCGAAGAGTGGTCCAAAGACGAGGCGGGGTCAGAACGGGGTGCGGTATCAAGAAGGGGCCCGGGGGTAGCAGGTTCATGGACTAGGGCTGCCATGGTTAGGTTAATTCTTTCTTTTTGTTTTTAAGAAAAAAAAGAAAGAAAAGAAAATAAAAATAAAAAAAAAATAAAAAAAGGGGGGACCGGGGAAGGATAGTTCCTAGGAGGAATGAAAGGGCCAGAAATCTCCCTCTGCGCCCAAGAGGACCTCAGCACCGCTAGTAGCGCAGATGCAGCATGGAAGCCGTGCCATACCCTACCCATCATGCCAGTGAACCGGCAATCCGGGATAGCAACCTCACATCTGCTGAGCTACCTCAGTGGACAAAAGAGAGGGCGGCCGGAAATCCGCCACAAAGCATACCTCCTTCGGCCACCACCCCCGGAATCCAAAAGGTGGCTTCCAGAGATACACCTGTCGCCCGAGAGACACCCAAAGCCACCCTCCAGGATACCGGAGAGGGATCGGGACATCCCCAGGCAATCCAGATTCCACGGCAAACTACGCCACCGCCAAGAACCTCAACGGAATGGGATGGACCCCGGTACCCTTTCCCCTGCCTAGGAACTAGCGTGCCTGTGGGGTAATAAAAAAAAAAAAAAAAAAAAAACCCAAAGGCCAAAAAGGAAGGGCAAAAGGGAGGGGTGGGGAGGAGGAGGAGGAGGAAAGGAAAAAGGGGAGGATGGGATAGGGAACGGGGGATTGGGGGGTAATTAGGTTCGGTCTGAGGAAGGAGACAGACAGGTCTAATTCCTCAGACCAAGAGCCTCTTCACCACACCAAGGAGCCCCCCCTTGAAGAGGTCCCCCAGCTTATGAGTTGCATTCCTGATGTCCAAGTTATGAGCGTTTCTTGTAATGCCAAATCTACTTTCTTACATTATACTGTATATTTGTGTGAAAGCACCAAACTTGTAGGTGTCAAACAGCATTTTATGAATGGAAGGTGATCAGGAGTCATCCAAGGAAGAGATGAGGGGGCGTCAGATTTCTTCGATCAAGATCCCATCATTGACATCAAAGATGGTTGCTTCTCACAAATTCATAACTACAGATCAGGGGTTCTAAAAAATTAATTGGTTGTTAACGCGTTACTGTAACTCGGGACATTGTTAATAAGATTTTGTTTTAGCACACCAGCTCTCTCTCACTGAGGTGGGGTGACTGAAAGACACATAGTCACATCACTCATTCAACAGCTATCTTGCAAGAAGTGTGTAGACATATCAGTTAAAATAACCTGTCAAACTGCACTATCGCACCTGCATTGTTAAAGGGTCCAGGCACCTGTAATCCTAAAAATATAAACTCAATAAAAGTCATATAGCATGTATTAATATGCTATTCAGTTTTCCTGTGTTCCTTGTAATTCCTAAATTTATTGTTACAACCACTTAAAGAGACCATATATATAAGCAATCAATTAGTTATTGCCTTATGAAGTTCAACGATGAGAAATTTCAATTACTCAGATATGGTAAACACGAGGAAATTAAATCTTCATCAGAGTACAAAACAAATTCTGGCCACAAAATAGAGCGAAACACCAACGTCAAAGACCTGGGAGTGATCATGTCGGAGGATCTCACCTTCAAGGACCATAACATTGTATCAATCGCATCTGCTAGAAAAATGACAGGATGGATAATGAGAACCTTCAAAACTAGGGAGGCCAAGCCGATGATGACACTCTTCAGGTCACTTGTTCTATCTAGGCTGGAATATTGCTGCACACTAACAGCACCTTTCAAGGCAGGTGAAATTGCTGACCTAGAAAATGTACAGAGAACCTTCACGGCGCGCATAACGGAGATAAAACACCTCAATTACTGGCAGCGCTTGAGGTTCCTGAACCTGTATTCCCTGGAACGCAGGCGGGAGAGATGCATGATTATATACACTTGGAAAATCCTAGAGGGACTAGTACCAAACTTGCACACGAAAATCACTCATTACAAAAGCAAGACTTGGCAGACGATGCAACATCCCCCCAATGAAAAGCAGGGGTGTCACTAGCATGTTAAGAGACCATACAATAAGCGTCAGGGGCCCAAGACTGTTCAACTGCCTCCCAGCATACATAAGGAGGATTACCAACAGACCCCTGGCAGTCTTCAAGCTGGCACTGGACAAGCACCTAAAGTCGGTTCCTGACAGCCGGGCTGTGGCTCGTATGTTGGTTTGCATGCAGCCAGCAGTAACAGCCTGGTTGATCAGGCTCTGATCCACCAGGAGGCCTGGTCACAGACCGGGCCGCAGGGGCGTTGACCCCCGGAACTCTCTCCAGGTAAACTCCAGACTGGCTTAAGTTTGTTAGAAATGCTCTACATATGAAGGGGTTTTATGCATGCATACCTGAATGTTGCTGATCTCTGTACAAACACTGTATCATGCTGAAATAAAGAATCTTTGATCTTTAATCATTACACAAACTTTGATAATCCTTCCTTTATTCCTCAGAGCCCTTCCTAACTTTGCCTTTCTTGTCCTCTCCACCCTTACTTATCCTCTGATCCTACATCAATTTCTGCCCTGCAGCACTGTATGACCCTAATAGGTTTAGCGCTTTTGTCTTATAATAATAATAATTTAATCATTGTACTTCCTACCTCCAGCACTCAAGTTTGGCCAATAGGTTTCCCTGAATCCCTTCATAAATATTACCTTGCTCATGCACCAAGAAAATAACAAGGCATAAAAAACAGTTTTTTTTAACACATCACCTGTCTCCCACCGAGGCAGGGTGACCCAAAAAATAAAACACTTTCACCTTCATTCACACAGTCACCAACTGTCTCCACTAAATCCAATTTAACATCCTCACAAAAGCCTGCTGGATGGTCAAACTCCTAGCATTTGAGACGACCTCTACCTCTTCTTCCAACCCTTCCTGGAATGACCCCTGCCCTTCCTTCCATCAGGTTTACACACCCTCTTGGTCATCCTGTCCTGCTCTATTATCTTTACATGTATTCTGAAGCCCATGGGGACTCCAAAATGCATCCCCTCCACTTACCAAGAAAATACAAGCTATACATCCGTAAATACTTACATATGAGAGAACACTTTGACTACAGTTATATTATCTATTTTTCATAACATATAAAAATATTCATATAAACTTACCTGTCATTGTTTTTACCATTGTTATTTTTGGTATTGTTGCTGTTATTGTTGTTGCTGTTATTGTTGTTGCTGTTATTGTTGCTGTTACCGTTGTAATTGATGTGATTATTGTTACTATTGTTGCCTTTAATGTTTTTGTTGTTATTGTTTCCATTGTTGTTATTCTTGCTGGAATTATGCTGACTTGTGTTGTTGTAACAATTATTGTTCTTGTTATAATTTCCTTGGCTGTGGTTGGTATAGCTCTGGTTGCTACTGACCTTGCTATTATTTAAGTCTTGCCTATTCTGATCCTTACCACTGATGCTTCTGCTGTTATTTATCTTATTCCAGTTACCAGAGTTATTGTTATTATTGCCCCCTCTGCCTCTGCCTCTCTTGTTTCGCCCCCTCCCACCACCAACACTCTGGAAATTATTTCTAGGATTGTAATTTTCCTTTTGTTTGGTGGCTTGTGCCTGTGGGTGCTGAAAATCTGTGTATGGTTCTGAATATGGCTCTGGTTCTGGGTCAGGCTCTGGCTCTGGGTCAGGCTCTGGCTCTGGGTCAGGCTCTGGCTCTGGTCCCGGTTCATATTCCAACTCTTGATCGCTATCACTTTGACCCTCTTCATTACCATCATTGTCTTCACTCCCAGAGTTGTCACTGTTATCCATATTTATTAACCGAGCTGTAAGTTTACTGGAAATAAAAATAAAAATTAGGTCTTAGAATCAAACAGCACTGATTTTCTCTAATTCCTTTATAAAAAAAAATTGCCCATATGACTAAAAGAAAACACTTATATGCTAATACTGGCAACAGAAAGATATTCTGGGAACAAACTAATTACTCTCCTTATGTATCTGTGCCAAATGAACTTACATGACTTCAGTTTACACTGAAGGAAGGCAAGCCATGTGGCCTATGACCATTGGGGCCACAAAGTGTTCAATGAACAGGTAGAATAGCCCCCAGGTACCTACAGTGTTAAATGAACTGAGGTAAAATAGCTCCCAGATACCTACTGTTAAATGAACAGAGGTAGAATAGCTCTCAGGTACCTACAAAGTTTTAAATGAACAGAGGTAGGTGTGAGGAGAATTACCCACAAAGAAACCAAACCCAGTTCTTTTGGTTAAGATAAGAGCTGAACACATTACTATCAAGCTATAAGAGAGTCAGGTCTAGTACATTTTCAGGACCTCTTCACCAATCTGCTGAAGAGGACCTCAGATGAAGATGAAATAAACAAAACTCTTCCTTTCTTTCTATGTGGGCTGCTTACTTTCATATTTACATTTATATTAACCCAATCCTCAAATTGAGCAGTTATCACAGAAGCACCCTCAGTCATGAAACCTGTAACTATATTCATCCTCGTAATTGTTCCTTTAACCATAATACCAAAGTAAGAAAAATATAGGTATGTATATCCAGTATCTTCCTTGAACTACGATTTCTAAATACAGTGGACCCCCGCATAACGATTACCTCCGAATGCGACCAATTATGTAAGTGTATTTATGTAAGTGCGTTTGTACGTGTATGTTTGGGGGTCTGAAATGGACTAATCTACTTCACAATATTCCTTATGGGAATAAATTCGGTCAGTACTGGCACCTGAACATATCGTTAACCGGGGGTCCACTGTACTGTACATGTATATATATAAATTCATAAATAAATTCATATAAAATAATTTCTTTACATATCTAATTGATGAATACTGGTAGCTTCCAAGCTAATTAGTAAATATTATTTCTAAAAACGCATAATTTGGACACAATATTCTTTATGAAATAATTTAAAAGTAGTATAATAAAAAGTTAGAATTGTGTACAAGAGGTTTAATTTATACCTGGACAGAGTACCAGGTCTCGTGGTGGATCTGGGTGTTCCGTGGGTCAATGCCCCCACGGCCCAATCTATGATCAAACCTTGAATTTTTAAATGCCAATAGCATTTGATGTTTGCAGGCAGTCACCCATCCAAGTACTAACCTGATCCAACATTCCTAAACTTTGATGATGGGTTTTACTCTATTAGGAACATGATGCCTTTAACTGACTTGTCATGAGCCCTATGCCAAAAATGAGTGAATCTATTGGGTCACCCAAACAGTTACTGGCCAGATCCAACAGAACTTAACCTGAATTACCAAGTGTGTAGCTTATCAATCACACACTTTATGTGGAATCCCCTAATGCAAGTTTTGTTATAATTTAGGATCTACAAATTTTGGAAACAGAAAACAGAAAAAAAAATCCGTTGAAATGAAACTCCCAAAATTTTCAAAATCTGGAAAGTTGGGAATTATGCTATAAAATCTAAAACCAATAATAAAATCAAAACCATTTACTATTACAAATTGTAATGCTGTCCAGAGTAAATATTCATGGGGAAGCACTAAACCTGTTGGTGTTATGAAACAGCTGGGGAAATTGGTGGTAATTAGTTTTGATTCCAGGGGAGGGTAACTAATTAAGGGCTCCCCAAACTCTTCTGCTCATTGACACCTTCAAGTTTCTGATTGTTCATAGATCCCCAAACATTTATTCTATGAAAATAATTTAATAAATAGATTTAACATACCCTTTTTGTAATGAAACTTGATATGATTAACATTTACTGACCCACTTTTTGACCCCCAGCCATTTATTAGCCTCTTCAACACTCCCAATGACCCTTAGGAGTCGATACTGACCACTTTGGGGAACTGGTGGGATCAAGAACCCTTCACCAGAATTGAAGCATCCCCCATGAAGGTTGTCCAAACTAGTTTTCTGGGGGTATAGCTTTAAACCCTTTCAGAACACACAGCACCTGGGGAAAAGGGGGTAATAGGGTTTGATTTGGTTTGCTCTAAGAAAGAAGAAGAAACTCCAGGTACATGAATCAAGAACGCTTTACCTGCATCAAGAACCCCTTCCCCCCTTGAAGGGACGACAGTCAAATGTAGATTATAATTACATTATTGCTTTAGACACAAAAGCAAACACTAGGACATATTAGAAAAAGTTTCAGTCCTGTGACCTTGATCACTTCTAACATACACAGGTTGAAAAGGCAGTATATACAGGCGGATTATTATATAATCATGGTGAGCGCTAACCCATAGGATTATACAGCACCTGTGGGAGGGATATGGAAGGTATTCAGGCTTAATTCAGGGAACTGGAGCACAAATCCAATTCCCTAGATCAAGAGCCCTTCACCAGCATCAAGGAACCTCCCTTGAGGGGATATATGGGTGGAGAGTGAGGTTATTATTATAATCAAGGCTGAAGCACTAAACCTGTAGGATTACACAGCCCCTGTAGGGGGGAGTGATGTGGAAGGTAATCAGGCTTAATTCAGGGAACTGAATCACAGATCCAATTTCCTAGATCAAGAGCCCCTCACAAGCATCAAGAAACTTTCCTCGATGCTTGTGAGGGGCCTCTCTCTCATTATTATATATACAGTGGACCCTCGGCCAACGATATTAATCCGTTCCTGAGAGCTCATCGCTAATCGAAATTATCGTTAGTAGAGTTAATTTTCCCCATAAGAAATAATGGAAATCAAATTAATCCGTGCAAGACACCCAAAAGTATTGAAAGTTTAGTTTAAGTTTAACCCTTTGACTGTTTCAGGCCCCTCTCTGAAACTGTCATTCTATGTTGCCAAATATTCAAAAAAAAAAAAAATTATTTTTTCTTATGAAAATGTTAAGATTATTTTTCTGAGTGTTTTAGTCCAAAAAAAAAAATTTTTGCCATCGGTACTTACCGAGATATAGAGCCGTGAAGTTTGCAGAAAATGAGCCGCGTATGGCAACAGCGGCGACTGCCGCTCACCCGGTAAACTTTAGTTTACTTGTAATTGAAGGTTTTTTGTTTTTTTCACTATTTTATTTTTTCACATAACTTATGTGGCCTATGAGACCAAAGTAAGGTGCAATGTACATATATACACTCGTTGTATACAACACAATAAGCACACAAACATAATTATCAATATATTGTTTACAAAACTTGTTTACAAAAACAAACAAACAATCATCCTCCTCCTCCTTCTCCTCCTCCTCCTCCTCCTCCTCCTCCTCCTCCTCCTCCTTCTCCTTCTCCTCCTCCTCCTTCTCCTCCTCCTCCTCCTCCTCCTCCTCCTTCTCCTCCTCCTCCTTCTTCTCCTCCTTCTCCTCCTCCTCCTCCTCCTTCTCCTCCTCCTTCTCCTCCTCCTTCTCCTCCTCCTCCTCCTCCTTCTCCTCCTCCTCCTCCTCCTCCTCCTCCTCCTCCTTCTCCTCCTCCTCCTCCTCCTTCTCCTCCTCCTCCTCCTCCTCCTTCTCTTCCTCCTCCTTCTCCTCCTCCTCCTTCTCCTCCTCCTCCTCCTCCTCCTCCTCCTTCTCCTCCTCCTCCTCCTTCTCCTCCTCCTCCTCCTCCTCCTCCTCCTCCTCCTCCTTCTCCTCCTCCTCCTCCTCCTTCTCCTCCTCCTCCTTCTCCTCCTCCTCCTTCTCCTCCTCCTCCTCCTCCTCCTCCTTCTCCTCCTCCTCCTTCTCCTCCTCCTCCTCCTCCTTCTCCTCCTCCTCCTCCTTCTCCTCCTCCTCCTCCTTCTCCTCCTCCTCCTTCTCCTCCTCCTCCTCCTTCTCCTCCTCCTTCTTCTCCTCCTCCTCCTTCTCCTCCTCCTCCTTCTCCTCCTCCTCCTCCTCCTTCTCCTCCTCCTTCTCCTCCTCCTCCTCCTCCTCCTCCTCCTTCTCCTCCTCCTCCTCCTTCTCCTCCTCCTCCTTCTCCTCCTCCTCCTCCTTCTCCTTCTCCTCCTCCTCCTCCTTCTCCTCCTCCTCCTCTTCCTCCTAATTCTCATCCTCCTCCTTCTCCTCCTCCTTGTCTTGTGTGCAAGTGTGTGGCTTATAATTGTTTTGGGTCAGAAGTCGGCAGCTGTCAAAGTGACATATTGTCTCATTAGTCACTCCCCCTACCGCCTGTCAAAACAATGGGGTCGGATGCTGCTTCCCCTCCTCCATTCTATCTAATTATCTTTCTCCCTCATTCTATATCTTTCAATCTGTCTCTCTTTCTGTCTGCCTATCTCTGTCTCACAGGTACACATAAATACAAGTATACATAGTGTAAATTACCTAGGATAACCCAAGAAATCCAGACAAAGTGCTATACTCTGCTTGAAGATGTGAGTAAAAGTGATGACACAGTCTTGTGGCTCTCTCTGAGACAGAGAGCTAGATGGACAGACAGGGAGCTTGACACAGACAAATAGACAGACAGAAATGTTTGTGTACCAGCAAAAACAAAGGGAGGGCCATGGTCTACCCTCGTTTACACTCATCAAAGTCAGCTCTTATCAGATGTTATCTCCCCTTATCTTGTCACTGTCATGGGGTGGACTTTTTTTTTTCTTGCTTCAAAGGAACAATATTATTACATCTTCTTCTTCCTCCTCCTCCTCCTCCTCCTCCTCCTCCTCCTCCTCCTCCTCTTCTCCTCCTCCTTTTCCTCCCCTCCTCCTCCTCCCCTCCTCCTCCTCCATTGCTTTTTGTCTCAAACTCCACCAAATCATGAAATTGATCTTCACTGACACTTCCATCTGTGTTAGAGCATCACTTGGGAAGAGAAGAGTCCCAGATTTGCTGGGGAATCATATATTTCTTACCGCTAGACATGCTGAAAATGGACAACTGAAATGGCATTCCCACAATGCACCACTGGCTCCCCGATTTTTTTTATATGGTGCACACTGACCATGGAGACCCATTCTCTCACATGTGGGCCTACCAGCTTTCTCCTGCTTGATTTGAAGCTGCTAGAATTTATGCGTATAAATACGTCAGAAACATTGGCTCGTAAGACATATTTATACTTCGGAAACAGTCAAAGGGTTAATATGTTTATTATGCACCCCATACCCATCCTGTGGGCAGTAGTCAAAAGATTACAGAGGTACATAATGGGTCCAGGGACTGGGCCTCAAAGTTTTGATAGCTGAGCAAGTTACAGAGGTAATGAATTTACAAAGGTAATGAACTCACAATTTACAAAGGTAATGAACTCCAATTGCTCATTACTCTAAAATTTGTTCATGATTGTAGCCATGTATAAAGTATTGAAAAAAAAAAAATTTTTACCACATGAAATATTAATTTTAATACACACAAACTGAAGAAGACATGTACAATTACATGACACTTACCTTTTTTGAAGATCTGGTGATGATTGATGGGATGGGAGGAGGGGAGAGTGTGGATGGTGTTAGTGTTTAGAAGGGGAATCTCCTTCCATTAAGGCTTGAGGTGTCAAGTCCTTTTCCAGGGTTACTTCCCTTCTTTTTTTAATGCCACTAGGACCAGCTTGAGAGTCACTGGACCTCTGTTGCACAACATATATGTCCAAAGAGGCCTGTACAACCCGTTCCTTTATGACATTCCTAAAGTGTTTCACAACATTGTCACTGTCACAATTAAACACTTGTTCAGGTTTCAATTCTTCAGTGTCTATGTACTCCTTGAATTCCTGCACATATTTTTCAGCTGCTTTTTGGTCCGAACTGGCAGCCTCACCATGCCTTATCACACTATGTATGCCACTACGATTCTTAACCCCTTCAGGGTCCAAGGCCAAAATCTGAAGTGGTGCTCCAGTGTCCAAGAAATTAAACAAAAAAAAAAAAAAAAAAAAAAAAAAAAAAAAAAAAAAAAAAAAAAAAAAATTCTTACAGAATTAAAGAGCATATTTTTGTGAAGGTAATAAGACAAAAAAAAAATCTGATCAGTACTTACCGAGATACAGTGCCAAGAAGTTTGTCGAAAATGATGTGGTGGCGGCAACATCGACGAATTCCACATACGCGCATTACATTATTTTGCGGTTTTTGTTGTTTTTTCTTTTCTTTTCCAATTTTTTTCTATTCCTATTAACATTTGGGGCCTGAGAGACCAATACTGCATATAAAGTATATATATAAACTCACTGTATTGAACACAATAACCGCACTAAAGTTATTATCATATTACAGTGGACCCCCGCATAGCGATATTAATCCATGCAAGAGAGCTCATTGTTATGCGAAATTATCGTTATGCAAATGAATTTTCCCCATAAGAAATAATGGAAATCAAACTAATCCGTACAAGACACCCCAAAGTATGAAAAAAAAAAATTTTACCACATGAAATATTAATTTTAATACACACAAACTGAAAAAGGCATGCACAATTACATGACACTTACTTTTATTGAAGATCTGGTGATGATTGATGGGATGGGAGGAGGAGAGAGTGTTAGTGTTTAGAAGGGGAATCCCCTTCCATTAAGACTTGAGGTGTCAAGTCCTTTTCTGGGGTTTCTTCCCTTCTTCTTTTAATGCCACTAGGACCAGCTTCAGAGTCACTGGAGTTCTGTCGCACAACATATCTGTCCATAGTGGCCTGTACCTCTCGTTCCTTTATGACTTCCCTAAAGTGTTTCACAACATTGTCAGTGTAATAGTCACCAGCACGGCTTGCAATAGCTGTGTGAGGGTGATTTTCATCCATGAAGGTTTGCACTTCAAGCCACTTTGCACAGATTTCCTTAATCTTTGTAGTAGGCAATTTCTTCAATTTCTCTCTCCCCTCCTTCGAACCAGTTTCCTCAGGTCTGGCCTCTTGCTGTTGAAGTTGATCTATCAGCCCATCAGTGGTTAGTTCTTCATTGTCCTCCTCCACCAACTCTTCCACATCATCCCCACTAACCTCCAACCCCAAGGACTTTCCCAATGCCATAATGGATTCCTCAACTGGCATAGGATTCTCAGGGTTAGCCTGAAACCCTTCAAAATCCCTTTGGTCTACACATTCTGGCCACAGTTTCTTCCAAGCAGAGTTCAAGGTCCTCTTAGTCACTCCCTCCCAAGCCTTACCTATAAGGTTTACACAATTGAGGATATTAAAGTGATCTCTCCAAAAGTCTCTTAGAGTCAGTTGAGTTTCTGAGGTCACTACAAAGCACCTTTCAAACAGAGCTTTTGTGTACAGTTTTTTGAAGTTTGCAATAACCTAAAGTCAGTTCCTGATCAGCCGGGCTGTGGCTCGTACGTTGGTTTGCGTGCAGCCAGCAGCAACAGCCTGGTTGATCAGGCGCTGATCCACCAGGAGGCCTGGTCACAGACCGGGCCGCGGGGGCGTTGACCCCCGAAACTCTCTCCAGGTAAACTCCAGGTCCATGGGCTGCAGGAGAGGAGTGGTATTAGGAGGCAAAAACTTCACCTTAATGAATTTCATGTCCCCATAAAGTCGCTCTGCCACGTCTGTAGGATGACCAGGGGCATTGTCTAACACCAGGAGGCACTTAAGTTCTAATTTCTTTTCAGTTAGGTAATCTTTCACATTGGGGGCAAATGCATGGTGTAACCAGTCATAGAAAAAGTCCCTAGTGACCCATGCCTTACTGTTTGCCCTCCACAGCACACACAAATTTTCCTTGAGGACATTCTTTTGCCTGAACGGTCTGGGAGTTTCAGAGTGATACACTAATAAAGGCTTCACTTTGCAATCACCAGTAGCATTGGAACACCAACAGAGTAAGCCTGTCTTTCATAGGCTTATGTCCTGGGAGTGCCTTTTCCTCCTGAGTAATGTAGGTCCTGCTTGGCATTTTCTTCCAAAACAGGCCTGTTTCATCACAATTAAACACTTGTTCAGGTTTCAGTCCTTCAGTTTCTATGTACTCCTCGAATTCCTGCACATATTTTTCAGCTGCTTTGTGGTCCGAACTGGCAGCCTCACCATGCCTTATCACACTATGTATGCCACTACGCCTCTTAAATCTCTCAAACCAACCTTTGCTGGCCTTAAATTCACTCACATCATCACTAGTTGCAGGTATTTTTTTAATGAAATCCTGATGCAACTTCCTAGCCTTTTCACTTCTGATCACTTGAGAGATGCTATCTCCTGCTATCTGTTTCTCATTTATCCACACCAATAAGAGTCTCTCAACATCTTCCATCACTTGCGATCTCTGTTTCGAAAACACAGTTAAACCTTTGGCAAGAACAGCTTCCTTGATTGCCTTTTTGTTGCCCACAATAGTAGCGATGGTTGATTGGGGTTTACTATACAACCTGGCCAGCTCGGAGACACGCACTCCACTTTCATACTTATCAATGATCTCTTTCTTCATCTCTATAGTAATTCTCACCCTTATTGCTGTAGGGTTGGCACTAGAAGCTTTCTTGGGGCCCATGGTCACTTATTTTGCAGATAAAATCACCAGAAACACTGTAATAATACAAAATGTTCCGATTGTATGCTTGGATGTTACCGCGGAGGCTGGCTGGTAAACAATGCCACCGGCGGAACATGTGAGGCTGGCTAAGGGCGCACATTAGACGCGTCTCGGACGAACAGCGTTGAGCGGGTTTTTTAGCGGTATGCGAGGCAAAATCTTGGCGATAAAATGTAGCAGTATGCGGATTTAATGTTATGTGATGCCAACGGTATGCGGGGGTCTACTGTA
>NC_091325.1:3040344-3060344 GCF_038502225.1 Cherax quadricarinatus
CGACAGTCAAAGGGTTAAATAATGAAACCCAAAACTTGTAGCAAAGAATGTATGACACAAATTGTGGATTAACAGTAACTTGTAACAAATAGTTCTGTAGACTACCTCACACTCACCCATCTGCAATAAGAATATGTGCCAGAGGAAGCAAAACTGATACAAATCAAGCTATGGGAATACTAATGCAAGCAACTCTTGCCACAAATCACTGAGTCCTTCAACCCTGACTTAAAAGACTCACGAAATCGTAATGACACTATTGCAAACAAACCATACCACGGGCGGGATTTGAACCCGCGGTCAGAGAGTCTCAAAACTCCAGACCATCGCGTTAGCCACTGGACAAGCTAGCCACAACCTAGTTGGACGAATCTTATTGTGGCTAGCTGGTCCAGTGGCTAATGCGACGGTCTGGAGTTTTGAGGCTCTCTGACAGCGGGTTCAAATCCCGCCCGTGGTATGGTCTGATTTAAAAGACATGTGGCTGTAAAGTGGTGCCCATATCTTACATTACCATAGTCGAATACTATACACATTAAAAAATGTGAAGATGTGCAACATAATAGACTCCAGATAACAAATATGAATAACGGAAAAGACTGGAAATTACTTTGCTGTTACATAAAAGGAAAGAGATGGAATAACCACATACTACAATATGCAAGAACATCAAGACAGTGAGAAAACAGATAAGGAAGATTTCTTCCCACCATCAGCAGGGAGACAAGGCAACAACTGCAAACTATAGGGGCTAGTAACCCCTTCCTCTGTATAAATAACTAAATGTAAAGAAAAAAAACTTTAATTTTTTCTTTTTAGGTCATCCTGCCTCAGTGGGAGACGGCCAGTGCGTTGGAAAGGTAAAAAAAAAAAAAACAGTAATGAAAAGATGACAACTGGAAACAGATCCACTGTATGTAGTGTTGTGCAATACAAACTCTTTGAGCTTTAAAAATCAATAAACTAAAAATGTGATACCATGAGCATACTTGCTCCCCAGAACTACAAATGGGTACATAAACTCATTTTCCAAAAGCAACCACCTGTATACCAGAATACATTTGTAGCAAGCAATCTGAATAATGCATGGAGATGTGTTTAAATAGGTCCATTTTATTGTAATATCGGTATATTTCTTGATAGACAGTTAAGAATAAATGACAGATTATTTTTTGAAGTCACCTCAATTAGCAGTAACATGATGGAAAAAAAACAGGCAATCATTCAAGCACTGCACATCACACACACAACATCAGGCCAATCCTCAAGCATGAAGCAACAGTGGGTATTATTGAATAAAATTATATCCATTTCCAAGCCAACATGAAAAAACACGATGTAAGAAAGAATGAAAAAAAGAATACAGCTAAAACAACACCTGATGCAAGGAATGTTTTACACAAGAACTGACTGATATCATTACTCATCATAACACAGCAACTTTTGGAACATACTATGCTCACCCACTCATACAAACTTAACCATATGCAGATGCACATGCATTGTGAATATGCATGCACACATACATTTTCTTTTAACACACCGGCCGTCTCCCACTGAGGTAGTGTGACCCAAAAGAGAAGAAACACCTCTTTTTACATTTAGTAATTATTTTTTAACACACTGACCATCTCCCTCCAAGGCAGGGTGACCCAAAAAAAAAAAAACTTTCATTTAGTAATATATGCAAGTCTACATATTATAACCCAGTTTCTCATTTCCATGTGGTGAAGATAGAAAAATATTTTAAAGATAAAAAGAATAGTGGAGACAAAGAACTTTGTCCTTGAAGGCAAAGAGGGGAATGTATGAGAGTATAGTTTTACCAACGCTCTTATATGGGTGTGAAGCATGGGTGATGAATGTTGCAGCGAGGAGAAGGCTGGAGGCAGTGGAGATGTCATGTCTGAGGGCAATGTGTGGTGTGAATATAATGCAGAGAATTCGTAGTTTGGAAGTTAGGAGGAGGTGCGGGATTACCAAAACTGTTGTCCAGAGGGCTGAGGAAGGGTTGTTGAGGTGGTTCGGACATGTAGAGAGAATGGAGCGAAACAGAATGACTTCAAGAGTGTATCAGTCTGTAGTGGAAGGAAGGCGGGGTAGGGGCCGGCCTAGGAAAGGTGGGAGGGAGGGGGTAAAGGAGGTTTTGTGTGCGAGGGGCTTGGACTTCCAGCAGGCATGCGTGAGCGTGTTTGATAGGAGTGAATGGAGACAAATGGTTTTTAATACTTGATGTGCTGTTGGAGTGTGAGCAAAGTAACATTTATGAAGGGATTCAGGAAAACCGGCAGGCCGGACTTGAGTCCTGGAGATGGGAAGTACAGTGCCTGCACTCTGAAGGAGGGGTGTTAATGTTGCAGTTTAAAAACTGTAGTGTAAAGCACCCTTCTGGCAAGACAGTGATGGAGTGAATGATGGTGAAAGTTTTTCTTTTTTCAGGCCACCCTGCCTTGGTGGGAATCGGCCAGTGTGTTAATAAAAAAAAAAAAAAATAGTAACGAGCAAAACCAGACTACTCACAATGTACTCCCTAATGTTGATACCATAACTAGCATAACATCCAAAGCAGCATTTCAGCCCTTTCACATAACAGGTATATGGAGAACTGCTGCCAGTTAAAAACCAATCAATCTTTACTTCCTGCTGCAGTTTAATATTGTTCATTTCCACACCATCTTTTGTTTTACATGCATACTGTGCTTTGTCACACCTAATATCACACATGCTCATTCTGTATTATATCTCTAGCTCTTAACTGATTATACTAGTGTTTTACATATTCAAATAATCACTCCCTCTCACAACTGAATGTCAAAATGAATGTGCTCAGAGACACTTCTCTTCCTCTATTTACAGGGAGAGAGAGAAAAGAAATTATGGGACATTGGTGTAAAAATTTTGTCTGTTGAGGCATAGGGGTCCTACACTGCCATTCTCACATGTACTATGTGAAATGCTCTTCCCTGTTACAAAGAAGTGTCATTTAGCAACCATATGTTAGAGTATGTAGGAAAGAGGGAAATTTTTTCCCAGTAAAAGTAGGCCTTAGACAAGGATGTGTGATGTCACCGTGGTTGTTTAATATATTTATAGATGGGGTTGTAAGAGAAGTAAATGCGAGGGTCTTGGCAAGAGGCGTGGAGTTAAAAGATAAAGAATCACACACAAAGTGGGAGTTGTCACAGCTGCTCTTTGCTGATGACACTGCTCTTGGGAGATTCTGAAGAGAAGTTGCAGAGATTGGTGGATGAATTTGGTAGGGTGTGCAAAAGAAGAAAATTAAAGGTGAATACAGGAAAGAGTAAGGTTATGAGGATAACAAAAAGATTAGGTGATGAAAGATTGAATATCAGATTGGAGGGAGAGAGTATGGAGGAGGTGAATGTATTCAGATATTTGGGAGTGGACGTGTCAGCGGATGGGTCTATGAAAGATGAGGTGACTCATAGAATTGATGAGGGGAAAAGAGTGAGTGGTGCACTTAGGAGTCTGTGGAGACAAAGAACTTTGTCCTTGGAGGCAAAGAGGGGAATGTATGAGAGTATAGTTTTACCAACGCTCTTATATGGGTGTGAAGCATGGGTGATGAATGTTGCAGCGAGGAGAAGGCTGGAGGCAGTGGAGATGTCATGTCTGAGGGCAATGTGTGGTGTGAATATAATGCAGAGAATTCGTAGTTTGGAAGTTAGGAGGAGGTGCGGGGTTACCAAAACTGTTGTCCAGAGGGCTGAGGAAGGGTTGTTGAGGTGGTTCGGACATGTAGAGAGAATGGAGCGAAACAGAATGACTTCAAGAGTGTATCAGTCTGTAGTGGAAGGAAGGCGGGGTAGGGGTCGGCCTAGGAAAGGTTGGAGAGAGGGGGTAAAGGTTTTGTGTGCGAGGGGCTTGGACTTCCAGCAGGCATGTGTGAGTGTGTTTGATAGGAGTGAATGGAGACAAATGGTTTTTAATACTTGACGTGCTGTTGGAGTGTGAGCAAAGTAACATTTATGAAGGGGTTCAGGGAAACCGGCAGGCCGGACTTGAGTCCTGGAGATGGGAAGTACAGTGCCTGCACTCTGAAGGAGAGGTGTTAATGTTGCAGTTTAAAAACTGTAGTGTAAAGCACCCTTCTGGCAAGACAGTGATGGAGTGAATGATGGTGAAAGTTTTTCTTTTTCGGGCCACCCTGCCTTGGTGGGAATTGGCCAGTGTGATAATAAAAAAAAAAAAAAATAATAATAATGTTCACTTGGCCTAACTTTAAAATGAAACCATGTACATGTATTAGAAAGCATTTTCACAAACCCAATCATATTTGAAATCCATTCAGTTCCTCCACTCTCTACCGAACCACTTTTTCTGAGCGTCATAATAATACCGAGCCTTTGTCATCAAAATTTATTGACAACTGCACACCCATTTTATTATTAGCTTATCATTTTTCAATCATTACTACTTTTTTAAATGGTAATTTTTTTTCTCCTGCTAGCTTTTCACCTTTGCTATCAATAAATAAACTTCCACTCACTGCAGAAATCTCTAAGAGATTCAGATACTGGATTTAAGTAAAAATTTCATTAAAATTAAAGTTTATGCAAAAGCAAATATCTTAAATCAAATTAACTATTCCATAACTCATTAAAAATACTATCAAACTTCACCAAAACTACCAAATAGTTTAGTACCCTCTAGTATGTCTAGAACAAAACTGCAACTTAGAAAAGCCCATGCATATTTTAAATGAAAAGATGCTCTACCCTTGTCGTGGAACTACAAAAACATGAAGGGAAGGCTACACACGAAAAAAAAAAAAAAAAAAAAAAAAAAAAAAAAAAAAAAAAAAAAAAAAAAAAAAAAAAAAAAAAATGAAGTTGAATCCCACTGCTGTGATCAACTGTGCTGTCTAAATCGTAACAAAAACTGCTGTTGGAAAAGCAAGCACACTCCACTTACCTTAAGACACTCATTTAAGACTATGTAATTCACATATACATACCGACAGTGCAAATTACTGTAATAATCATGTAGAGTATTGTCTTAATAGTAGCAACAGATTTGCTACTTTTTGGATGGATTTGCTAATTAAAGTTTACACAGTTTCCACAAGAACAGTGTACATCATAGTTCTTTTATCTGTCTGTCTGGCTGTCTACACAATGTACTGAAACAGTCTACAAATGCTTAAGCTCGCCACATGCAAACTTAACTGGGCAATTATACAGTGGTACCCCAAGTTTCATACAGCTCCCAACTCGAAGAATTATGTAAGTGTATTATTGTAAATGCTTTTGTAAGTGTATTTTTGGGGGTCTGAAATGGACTAATTTAATTTACATTATTCCTTATGGGAACAAATTCGTTCGGTAATGGCACTCAAACAGCCTTCTGGAACGAATTATGGCCGAAACCCAGGGTACCACTGTAGATAGATTACATGTGCAGTGAATAGGAAAGAGTAAGGTGATGAGGATAACAAAAAAATTAGGTGGCAAAAGATTGGATATTAGACTGGAGGGAGAGAGAATGGAGGAGGTGAATGTATTCAGATATTTAGGAGTGGACGTGTCAGCAGATGGGTCTATTAAAGATGAGGTGAATCATAGAATTGACAAGGGAAAAAGGGTGAGTGGTGCACTTAGGAGTCTGTGGAGACGAATAAATAACAAAAAGGCACAATACCGTGACTGGAACAATACACAAATAACCCGCACATAAAAGAGAGAAGCTTACGACGACGTTTCGGTCCAACTTGGACCATTGACAAAGTCACAGTCAAAGTGTGACTTTGTCAATGGTCCAAGTCGGACCGAGACGAAGAACTTTGTACATGGAAGCAAAGAGGGGAATGTATGAGAGTATAGTTATACCAACACACTTATATTGGTGTGAAACATGGGTGGTGAATACTGCAACAAGGAGAAGGCTGGAGGCAGTGGAGATGTCATGTCTGAGGGCAATGTTTGGTGTGAATATAACGCAGAGAATTCGTAGTTTGAAAATTAGGAGGTGCGGGATTACCAAAACTATTATCCAGAGGGCTGAGGAAGGGTTGTTGAGGTGGTTCGGACATGTAGAGAGCATGAAACAAAATAGCATGACTTCAAGAGTGTATAAATCTGTAGTGGAGGGTAGGTGGGGTAGGGGTCAGCCTAGGAAAGGTTGGAGGGAAGGTGGGGTAGGGGTTGGCCTAGGAAAGGTTGGAGGGAGGGGATAAAAGAGGCTGTGTGTGCGAGGGGTTCGAACTCCCAGCAATAATGCACGAGCGTATCTGATAGGAGTGAATGGAGACAAATGGTTTTTTAGGACTTGATGTGCTGTTGGAATGTGAGCAAGGTAACATTTATGAAGGGATTCAGGGAAACCGACAGGCTGGACTTGAGTCCTGGAGATGGGAATACAGTGTCTGCACTCTGAAGGAGGGCTGTTAATGTTACAGTTTTATAACTGTAGTGTAAGCATGCCTCTGGCATGCTTACACTACAGGCAGGCCACCAAGGCAGGCCACCCTGCCTTGGTGGGAAATGGTCAATGTGTTAATAAAGAAAATAATGTGCAGCTGTACATGAAAGTATAGAAGTGTGTATATACATGTATAGAAGAATCTACACATATATGTTTAAAAGTGTATACACACATGCATATGTAAATTCACACACTGCAAAAAACAGACATGCATACCCTTCAGTACAGTATACAGTACAGTAGTAACAACTGTCATTCAGATTGTGTGCCTGGAGGTATACCTGGAGGATGTTCCGGGGCTCAATACCCCCGCAGCCCAGTCCATGACCAGGCCTCACGCCAGAATTATAGAAATTTTGAGTCTAGATACAACTACAATTAACAAAATCTAATCATGGGTTACCCATCAGTAAAAATGTTGGATAAACAAATCCCACAAATAAGAAGCACCGTGAATTTTGGGGGTCGACTGTAATGATCTGGCCACACACCCATAGGGACAGCAATTTGAGGCCAAGGCAAACCCTTCCTCGTGTGTCTTGAAATGTGAGAACTTACGACTCACAAAATCAGAATAACACGATGCAAAAATGGGTTCAAACCCCACCTGTTCTGTGGTATGTGAGAATTTATTTGCAATTATAAAGTCAAATGAAGACAAACTTTCATGCACCCAAGTTGGTACGTACTATATCAGCAACACTATCAAAACTCTCAGACTAAACTATCCAAACGTAATTGTTCAGAAGAACAAAATGGCACAATACCGTGACTGGAACAATACACAAATAACCCGCACATAGAAGAGAGGAGCTTACGACGAAATTTCGGTCCAACTTGGACCATTTACAAAGTGATTTTGTAAATGGTCCAAGTCAGACCAAAACGTTGTCATAAGCTTCTCTCTCCTATGTGCGGGTTATTTGTGTAATTATTTTAGTGTGAGTGGTGGTAGTAATACTGTAGGTCAATTCAGGACTATTGGGATGGGAAGTTCAAGATCTGTAGGATTCATTACTCCAGTTATTAAATTCAAGATAGTCTGTGAATACATACATCTAAATAACAACTCTAAACACACCTGGGCATACTACACTTAGCACACACTACCAGGATTCTGGTGTTCAATCTCAACCCACTGAGTTGCAATTATTAAATAACGGATAAAATTATGAATTAATACAGACTCATTTTAATTATGGTTCACATAAAGCTGGAGACAAAAGATTAATCTTGTCAATACTTCACATAACCAATTTGTTAGTCTAGGTGGATATTGTCATAGTTGTTGCATAACAGTTTCAATACACTAAGCCCTTACCTTCAACTGAAGCTTGTCAATTGTGCAATTACAGAATATTCAAACAAGGGCATCTGCTGGGAAAAACAGGGAGAGGCAGTTACCTGGATCAGGTAAGTGTCAAGAGAAAGCTATCATATCGACAATATTTGAGCTTACTTTTCCTCTGCTCACTCAGGGGAATTTCCAACAGATGCCCTTGTTTCCAAACCAGGCACAACTTTTTTTTTTTTTTCAAAAACTCCCAAGACACTCTGCCATATGTATTGAGAAGAAAAGAAAAAAAAATCTTTGAAACAATTTTGACAAAGCAGCAGCCTCAGCACACTAGTTACCCAATATGCATGAGATGGTGAAGCGACGTGTCCATCAGCAGATTTATTCGCTCATCGTCGTCAAAATAAACTTCTTGGTCGTAAGGAAGGTTTGGGGGGTACAGAGCCTGTGGTAGTGGTGGTTTTGGATGTCAGTGCTTGGGTGAAAAAACACCACAGGATTTTGACAAAATTCCAGATAGTTACTAGTTGTGCAATTATTACAGGCAGTAAACTTTAAAACATCTGGAATAGCAATGGCTTAGTCTTACAAGGAAAAAGGTTTAGTGCTAAATGTTAAAGAAAAATCCTAAAAGAAAAAAAAAAAATCTGCTTTACAGTACTAAATAGTTGGTACCGTGAAACATTCAAGAACAAATTTAGCAAAACATTTGCATGCTAAGGAGCAAGGGGCTAGTAACCCCTTCTCCTGTGTAACTTACTAAATTTTAAAAGAAAAACTTTTGTTTTTCATTTTAGGTCACCCTGCTTTGGTGGGATACGGCTAGTTCATTGAAAAAAAAAAATATGCATGCTAAGTATGTACAAGAAAACTATCAACATCAAAACAAATATTAACAGTGTTAGAAAATCTACATTAATAAGCCTTTGTTGCTGATTATTATAACATAAAACATTAAAATAAAGCTCAACATCTATAGAGGAATATTTTCAACCTTCTAGCAGATTAAACCTCCTATGAGTTGACACCCAGTTAAATATCCTTCAAACTATAAAGTATGAACCAAACTTTTTTTTATTTTTATACACTTCTATATGCTCTAACTTAAGATGATGAAAGCCAAAACTCAGGTTAAAAGTATTTTCCCAAAATGAGTCTCTTAAATTTACCCAGCATCTTGGAGGCCAAAGTGCCATTTATCTTTTTTCCAAAATTTAGCCAGTCAGAACTGGGGGAAATCCTCAACACCAGCGCATCTTGTTCGTCATAAAATACGGTATGTAAGAAATGGCAAGATTTTTAATACTGTAATACATTAAATATACAGTATATTAAATTATAATTTGCAAATTATTCATTTGAACCTTAAAAATTTTAATTTAGATGTTGCCAAATCTATCTCTGACTTGATAAAGCCCACTGTGTGGGTGATATGTTGTCAATAATGGTCTTTGTGTCTATCCAAGCTAATGTCTTTGTCAACCCATTATACTAAAGAAAATGATATAAAGTGGAGGGAAGGCAGCATAGGGATCATCCTAGGAAAGGATGGGAGGGAGGGGGTTAAGAAAGCTGTGTGCACAAAGGGCTTGGACATACAGCAGGCATGTGCGAGCGTGCACGATAGGAATGGAGACAAGTGATTTTTGGGGCTTGACGAGCTGTTGGAATATTAGCAGGGTAATATTTTGTGAACAGATTCAGGGGAACCAGTTAGCAGGCCTTGAGTCCTGGAGATGGGAGGTACAGTGCCTGTACTCTAAAGCAGGGTTTGGGAGATTTGCTGTTTTGAGGGATATCTAAACTGTCGTATGTGCACCTCTGGCAAGACAGTGTGAATAATGGTGAAAGTGTTTACAGGTCTCCCTTCACATTCGTGAAGGTTAGGGGATCAAGAACCTAGCGAATGTTGAAAAATCGCGAATGGTTGGTGCACAAATATATTGTAGGGAAATATAATAATAGCAGTTACTTAGTCTAACAATACTGCTTCCTTAACCTATCAAACCATGAACAATCATACAACACATGAAAACATTGTAAAATATTGTACTTGTGCCAGCCCTTTGGTAAAGAAGGTGAAAAAGACTATAGAATTCAAGAAAACTCATAACAGAGTACCAAAGTGGAGGAGGAAGAGAGGGGAGAATGAGCCTTCCTCAGTGATTCAGTGATTCTACAATATGTACGATACTAAAGCAGCACGAGTCGATAAAGGCTATAGTGCCAGCCAGCAATAAAGTGTAGCATTAACAGTGTAGCATGTAAGTTAAGCGATTAATCGATACAAAAAGGACAGCATGAACCTAACTCACCCAATGTTGTTGGAGTTATATAGGGTGACTGACAACACCGCCGTCTCGACCGCTTCTGCTGCCGCCTTCACTACCACTATGTAAGGCTTATGCTCTCAGTGGCCTTGATACACCCAACAACAACAACGCAACACTCGTGACATACTTTATGACATATTTTATTCATTCTAGAGTATGTGTCATGTTTCTATGTTATTAATATTGTTTATTATGTCTTATTAGATGAATTGTGATAGATAAATAAGCCAATGAGTTGATATTAGTGTCACATTGAAGGACTATTTTGTCCTATCTCCAAACAAACCCTGCCACCACCACAATTCCTAACATATGTAATGCTAGGGTGTTCGGGAGAGGGTGGGATTAAATTATAGGGAATCAAATACAAAATGGGAATTGATGCAGTTACTTTTTGCTGATGATACTGTGCTTATGGGAGATTCTAATGAAAAACTGCAAAGGTTAATGGATGAGTTTGGGAGTGTGTGTAAAGGTAGAAAGTTAAAAGTGAACATAGAAAAGAGTAAGGTGATGAGGGTATCAAATGATTTAAAGAAAAATTGGATATCATATTGGAGAGGAGGAATATGGAAGAAGTGAATGTTTTCAGATATTTGGGAGTTGACATGTCAGCAGATGGATTTATGAAGGATGAGGTTAATCACAGAATTGATGAAGGAAAAAAGGCGAGCAGTGCGTTGAGGTATATGTGGAGACAAAGAACGTTATCTATGGAGGCAAAGAAGGGAATGTATGAAAGTATAGTGGTACCAACACTTATATGGGTGTGAAGCTTGGGTGGTAAATGCAGCAGCAAGGAGACAGTTGGAGGCAGTGGAGATGTCCTGTCTAAGAGCAATGTGTGGTGTAAATATTATGCAGAAAATTCAGAGTGTGGAAATTAGGAGAAGGTGCGGAGTTAATAAAAGTATTAGTCAGAGGGCTGAAGAGGGGTTGTTTAGGTGATTTGGTCAGTTAGAGAGAATGGATCAAAGTAGAATAACATGGAAAGCGTATAAATCTATAGGGAAAGGAAGGCGGGGTAGGGGTCATCCTCGAAAAGGTTAGAGGGAGGGGGTAAAGGAGGCTTTGTGGGCGAGGGGCTTGGATTTCCAGCAAGCATGCATGAGCGTGTTAGATAGGAGTGAATGGAGACGAATGGTACTTGGGACCTGACGATCTGTTGGAGTGTGAGCAGGGTAATATTTAGCGAAGGGATTCAGGGAAACCAGTTATTTTTATATAGTCGGACTTGAGTCCTGGAAATGGGAAGTACAATGCATGCACTTTAAAAGAGGGGTTTGGGATAATGGCAGTTTGGAGGGATATGTTGTGTATCTTTATATGTATATGCTTCTAAACTGTTGTATTCTGAGCACCTCTGCAAAAACAGTGATTATGTGTGAGTGTGGTGAAAGTGTTGAATGATGATGAAAGTATTTTCTTTTTGGGGATTTTTTCTTTCTTTTTGGGTCACCCTGCCTCGGTGGGAGACGGCCGACTTGTTAAAAAAAAAAAAAAATGTAATGACATATTTTAAATATGATTGGGCAGCTGGGCATTCGCGAATGTTTGAAGCCCGTGAAAGTGGAACGCACAAGTGGAATCTTGATTCTGAGGACATGTACATAACCTTCACGACTACGACAACTGCTACTACAACTAACCCATCTCTTTGGGAAGGACCTACTTCCACTGGGGAATCCCGCCTACCAGTGACTATGCCCTCGTCTGCTGCACCTGACTTTACTACATAAGCGCCAGGCTCCTTGCTACTGCTTCAGAATCTACACAACTACGGTGCTCTTTGCACCTACTCCAAGGTTGAGGGACTGATTACCTCATCTTCTGTATATAGTCCTACTGTCTTCAAGTTATGTCCTAGAATTTGTATTGATAAAGCCACTGGATGGCGAAACGTCTACAATAAAGATACCCAGATGTTGCACGTGTCTTAATTTCATCTTGTCGCTATTATATACCATTCTTGCACAACATGTATAAAAAATGTGATGCCTTATAATTAACTTCATTAATGATAACACTCCTTATTTACATTCCTTAATAATACACTGCCTGCTAAATAAAACCAGATAAAAAACAATCTTTTCAGGTCACCCTGCCTTGATGGGATACAGCTGGTTCGTTGAAGAAAAAAAAATAGAACTGTGCCATACATGGCAAAAACTTCCCTCATTAAAATATCCTAATATGTACTGTGTTATGTCTTATTTCACACATAGCTATTTTATACCACACCTCTTACACACAGTTATAAATACATTACAATACTGTAAAAAACAGAATACAGAATATCTGAAAAATCACTTGACCGGTCTACAAAGATTCAAATACAACCCTACTGTAATCTAACTACAAACATTTTCACATACTATGCAGTAATACCCACAAATCTCTAAATTAAATTTATAATGTAGATCATAATGTAAAAATCTGTTATATGTAGTTTTAAGCCAATCATCCATGAAAAAGATATTGTACATTTTACATACCACTCAAGTATTATTTACAAAACGTATCCCACGTTAATCTCACAAATTAAAATTTCATACAAACAATTCTCCATGACATTATTATTAAAGTTTTTCTATTACTGGTAGATAAGACAGGACAAGTTTGCACAAACCCATAAGAATTAATTTAATGAGAGCATTTGTACAAAGAGATATACAATAGTAATGGCCACTGTAATAAAATAATCTGCAAATGTTCTAATTAAATGTTCTATATTTACTATAATTAAGATATACACAATTAAAAAATATACAAAATTACAATGACCATTAAAATAAATTACAAATGACCACAATATTTAAATAAATTACAAATGATCATAATCCATTTGAAAATGTTTTTTAATAAACAAAATATGTATATACTGCATGTTTGGAATTACATATTTGAATCTGCAGAGGATTGAGGGGAGGAAGGGGGAGGAAAAAAAATGAGCTAATTCTTGCTTAGGTCTCTTCCTTTTAATATACTTGTATCCTTATTTCAGCTATGGTAAAGAGCCAACTCTTGCCTACTCAAATCTTTTATATAATTTTTTTTTCCATCAACTGGCCATATCCCACCAAGGCAGCACGACCCAAAAAAAAAAAAAAAAAAAGTCTCTCTTTTCAACTTTAGAAATGTGTACAGGAGAAGGGGTTACTAGCCCTTTGCTCCTAATATTTTATACAGTATTATAATATCCACCCTTGGTCTTCAGTGATAGCTAGCTTGGATTCTTCCTGGTCCCTTAGTTCTGGCATCAGTTAGGACACACTCCTTTAAACTTCTTTAATTTTAGCTTGTATTTTATGTGAGAATACATCGGGCGCTTTTTTCAAGAATCGGTTGCATGTATTAATGTGTTCTGAATGAGTGTCTAGAATCTTAGATGTCAGTTAGATCTGACTAAATCAATTAGTCTTGTTAGCTGGGCAGCGACACTGGTCCTCAAGTGAACCGATCTTCACATCCTTTGCCAAAACTTTCAGTGAATAATAGAGTTTATTGCTTTGAAATTAAACTGTCCTTCAAACAAACTAAAGTTTGAAACTCTTGGAGTAAGGTTAAACCACATTTTACAAAATTATCATTGAGACTTGTTACCTACTATCAAAACCAATAATATGCAGTAGTCATGTACATGACAGAACAGCACTACTGTCATCTTGGTTTTGATAGTGCAGACAGGAAAGACTTCAAATAAAGGCCTCAGAAACAGGCAGATAGAATGAACTAGACTTGGAAGTACTCATACAAGGACCCCAATGGAAATAAGTCACCGACTTTTTTGGATTAACCTAGGTAACCTATGTACGATAATTGTACTTGTGTGTACCTGTGCCTTGGCTCAGACCAGATCTTCTAAATTAGAGAAATATAACAGGAATAAAGTGAAAGTGTTGAATGATGATGAAAGTATTTTCTTTTTGGGGATTTCCTTTCTTTTTGGGTCACCCTGCCTCGGTGGGAGACGGCCGACTTGTAAAAAAAAAAAAAAAAGAATAAGGGCTATTAAGTGTATGCAGAAAGCATTTTCAGTTAGTAAAATCTGCCAGCAATTTCACATGTGTATGAGAAAGACCAGAAATCTCGCAAGAATTAATCAACATTTAACAGCCTTCCACTTCACACTCGTGTGACAGGATTGTTGCACATCCCTGGAAGCAAACTGCATATGGAGTTTTAAATACAGATATGGCAGGAGTAAAGCCACACACCAGTAATGCCAATGAAACTTAATGGGGTAGGAGCCAAGATTTTAACCTCTGCAGACAAATTGTGATTGCAGTACATACAAAACTGATGTATCTCACACACAATCAGCAAATGCATAACTATCCAAATTCTGATTTGTACAGTCTAATATATACATTATTCATTGAAGTAGCTTACAATAAAAAAAATTCCAACTTATGTAGTTAAAATATAAAGTAAATCTTTATGAACATTTTTGTAAATAAAATCTATTTTGACTCTGAATAAAGGATATTTGGCATTAGAACTTAAGTATCGTATATGTATTACAATAAAATGATCTTCCAAAAAACATTCATAAAATTCACTACAATAAAAGTGAAATGTACTAACTCAAAACATACCAATGTTAATGTTAAGCCAATTAATATTAGCAGGCATAGAGTTACCTAGTTAGCAGTTTGTTGAAAAAACTGTAGTAGAGAGTGATGAAAGCAGTGATATCAACTAAGTTAGGATGACAAAAGCTACCTACAAAACATGAGCATTAACATACCTCATCAAAGAAGACCTGGGTCTTCTTGAGGATGTGCTTCAACTCTGTCAGTTCGAGGTAGTTTCGCTTGAGTGCCTCAGCATTGCTGTTGACTTCCTTCAGTTCATTTTCTAGCTTTTCAAACTTTACCTGTTTAAATTACCTGCTTAAAAAGGGTCCTTGGATACTCCTTAAAACTACAGCAAAATAATTGATCTGATCATGATACAGAGTTACATTTATAAAACAAGGGGTTATACACTTAATACTAAAGTGCATGTGATTCTTTATTTTCAAACAAGGAAAAGTTTTTTGAAAAGAAACTAGATTACATGTCATAAGTGTAAGCATTCTCGCCTCCAAATTAATCACTTTTCCTAGCAAATCAAGACATATGCAGAAATAACTAGAGGCTTACCTCCAAATCAATCATTTCCCTAGGCATGGGAGCTTCAGGGTTCTCACCAGTATCAAGGACTGGAATACCATCTTTACGAATCTCACGTTCTAAGTATCGTAGTTTCCTTTCCATTTCATCACAACGACGAACCTCATTAACAAATTTTCGTTGAAAGGCATTCACATCAGGATTAAGCTGCAAAACAAAAGATACAAACATTAAGTACAGCCAGAACTGACAGACACTGTGAAATGTAAATACTATACATACTGTACTATATGACTTAGCATATTTTGAAATTTATAAGACTTGTTTTAGTTTTAATGGTTTGGCATCAGATGTAACTGGGAGAGCTACAGCCCACTCCACACCCCAAACTTATAGCTCCCATCACTGCCCTTCAGTTTATAGGACGCAGGGTGGTTTTTGGAGAGATCTTATGGGAAAAAGCATGCGTCTAATAAGCCGCGATATGTGGTAGTTAATTCTGATTACACAGCAGCTTTCACAACGTACTGATAATTATATCTATATACTATACAGCACTTCAACTTTAGGATATTTTTTTCCTCTCACTTGCTACAACACTAATTGCCTTTCCTTTTAATTTTTCTCTGAAAATTTCCTGTTTACCTCCACCCATTTTCCCACTCAGAAATGATAACTTACATTAGAACAGAGTACAGTGGTACCTCGAGTTTCGAACAGCTCCCAACTCGAACAATTATGTAAGTGTATTTTTATAAGTGCTTTTGTAAGTGTATTTTTGGGGGTCTGAAACGGACTCATCTAATTTACATTATTCCTTAAGGGAACAAATTCATTTGGTAACGGCACTCGAACAGCCTTCTGGAACAAATTAAGTTCATAACTCGAGGTACCACTGTATATACATTCAAACAATTAATTACTTTATTTAGATCATTACTGTACATATTTCAATGTATAAAGTATGTACTTATACTGCTTAAAACATATTGCAATTATGACATAATAAGTGCTAAAAAAAGTAACAGTTTATTCCCACCAGTGTCACTATACTGTGTAGTATTTTAAACATGTGTACACTACTATTATTATAATGTAATAATCCTGAATATTCTTATGGCCAGTCAAACACATACAATCTTTTGATTTGTTACAGCTTCACAAAGCTCTTGGAGAGCAAAATGTTGCCACAATAACCTGATTACTCAGATTTAAAACTAAACTATGAATTTTTTCATATAAATTGACAATAATATACAGTACAAAATGTTTTATAATAGGTATATCTACATGAAGATATCAAATGCACCATACACATTTTATTCTCTTTTGTAAAATAGAGTACAGTGGTACCTTGACTTACGAGTACCCCAACTCATGAGTTTCCCAAGTTATGAGCCATTGCTCAATTGATTTTTTGCTTTGAGTCGTGAGCCAAAATCCAAGTTACGAGCGAGCTTTAGATACAATGCCACTAGTTGGTGGAGTATCTGAAGTCAAATCCAACTCTGTACCCAGAGGAATGTCCGGTACTTCGTTTCATCCCACGTGCTCTTCCAAGACATAACTGGAAGGATAATACTCCCACACTAATCTCAGATTGTAGTGAGGCACCTCGTCCCGTTTGGTTCTCATATAAATCCGAGGAAGAGGTAACCTCCATTTCAATGCTCAGTTTTTTTCCAGAAACATTAAGGAAGGTCTCCGTGATATTTACCTACCTCACGGAGGTTTCTTCAGTGGGTGGAGTACTGATAGTGGTGAGTGGAGTAGTAATGGTGGTGGGTGGAGTAGTAATGGTGGTGGGTGGAGTAGTAATGGTGGTGAGTGGAGTAGTAATAGTGGTGGATGGAGTAGTGGAGTAGTAATACAGTGGACCCCCGCATAACGATGGCATCACATAGCGATTATTTCGCATACCGCTTACTTTAATTGCAAAAATTTTGCCTCGCATACCGCTTAAAAACCCGCTTACCGATTTTCGTCCGAGACGCTTCCAATGTGCGGCCTGAGCCACGCTCACCTGTTCCGCCGGTGGCATTGTTTACCAGCCAGCCTCCGCAATAACATCCAAGCATACAATCGGAATATTTCGTATTATTACAGTGTTTTCGGTGCTGTTTCTGGAAAATAAGTGACCATGGGCCCCAAGAAAGCTTCTAGTGCCAACCCTGTGGTAAAAAGGGTGAGAATTAGTATGGAAATTAAGAAAGATTTTGAAGGGTTTGGGGCTAACCCTGAGAAGCCTATGCCAGTTGTGGAATCCATTGTGCCTACTTCAAAAATTAAGGAAATGTGTGCACAGTGGGTTGAACTGCAAACCTTTATGGATGAAAATCACCCTGACACAGCTGTTGCAAGCCGTGCTGGTGACTATTTCAATGACAATGTTGTGGCCCATTTTAGACAAATCGTAAAGGAACGGGAGGTACAGAGCTCTATGGACAGATTTGTTGTGCGACAGAGGTCCAGTGACTCTCAAGCTGGTCCTAGTGGCATTAAAAGAAGAAGGGAAGTAACCCCGGAAAAGGACTTGCTACCTCAAGTCCTAATGGAAGGGGATTCCCCTTCTAAACAGTAAGAAGATAATGCTCTCCCCTCCTCCCATCCCATCAATCATCACCAGATCTTCAATAAAAGTAAGTGTCATGTAAGTGTGCATGCCTTTTTCAGTTTGTGTGTATTAAAATTAACATTTCATGTGGTAAAAATTTTTTTTTTTCATACTTTTGGGTGTCTTGCACGGATTAATTTTATTTCCATTATTTCTTATGGGGAAAATTCATTCACATAACGATTATTTCGCATAACGATTACCCCTCTTGCACGGATTAAAATCGTTAACCGGGGGTCCACTGTAGTGGTGGATGGAGTAGTGAAGAGTGGAGCAAGTAAGTTAAGCAATTAAGCCTATCTCTGCCTATCTTGGGGTGGTTTTTCGGGGGCTGAAATGGATTAATAGCATTTCAATTAATTTCAATGAGGAAAATTGACTTGATATATGAGCAAATTGAGTTACGAGCTTGGTCACGGAACGAATTAAACTCACAAGTCAAGGTACCACTGTACTTAAATACACTCTGCAATTTCACCTCTGCCTGACTTACATCTCTGAACTGTACCAATCCCAGTTCACCTAATTCGGACACACATGTATAGGCAGATTCACTTTGAAGGAAGAGCTGGCAGAGTGCCATCTCTTCGCTGCGAAACAAGGAACCCATTGTTGTCCAATTTTGACAGCAACAGCCACCAGCTCAATACAGTATAGGATCTGAAAATAAAAGTTTAACCATTTAACACAAATTTAACCCATTACATAATACATATTCATACATCAGTTGTACACTACAGTAATATGATGACAGGTGAATACAAAGTGGCAAGTGAAAGTGTAATATATACAGTACAGCCTACTCTTAAATTCAAGTGTGCGAAGACCTCGAAATTACCATTCATTCATTATTGCTAGATGTTACTACAGAAATTTAAGAGTACAGATGTCCCTTGTTTAATGCTATAAAAGTGTTACAGACCCTTGGTATCTGTACTAAGCTCAATCAGGCCACAAACAATTATGCATAGTAAAATTCTTAATACGCTTTGGGAGCCATGCCACTCATATAAGGCGATAAAAATAGGACATTGCACAAAGCAAATCCACAGTGTGTGACTTGTATATATTTTTGGGTGTTGGGTTTGATTAATATATAATTAATGTATAATTATCTGCGGTACGGCTGAAAAACATTAGCGACGTGTTTCCATAAGACACTTGCTGTCAGTGTGGGTCGCATCCTGGGTGCTAGTGGACCAGTGTGGGTTGCATCCTGGGTGTTAGTGGACTGGTGTGGGTTGCATCCTGGGTGTTAGTGGACTGGTGTGGGTTGCATCCTGGGTGTTAGTGGACTGGTGTGGGTTGCATCCTAGGGACAAAACTGACCTAATTTGCGGGCAATGTTCCGCATAACAAGGGGGTTTCTATATAGTAGTATGTCATTGATGTCAACTATGGTCTGTATAAGTTGTATCATGTACTTCTAGAAATAAAGATATTATTATTAAAGGACCCCAATGGAAATAAGTCACTGACTTTTTTTTGTGTTATCCCAGGTTCTCTACACATATATTGCTATGTATGATAATCTATGTATTTATGTATACCTGAATAAAGTTAATAACCTCAAACTCCTCCTCACTTTACATTGTTCGTCTTTAATTAGACTCAAAGTCACTGGCTGCCGTAAAGTTTTCTCAAATTCCAAAATGTTGCAAAATCGTCTCATTCTTCAACTTATGGGATTTTCCATAACATTTGTGAGTACCATGGCACTGTGGCACTCTCCAGGGCCACAGTCTGGTAAATCACAGATCCCCGATGGAAATCAAGGACACCCAATGGAAATCAAGGACCCTAATTGAAAAAAGTCACTTTGACTGACCTTTTGAGTTATCGTAGGTAATTTTTCACTGTATATAATTAAAATTAAATGTACCAGTCAATATACTCACTCTAGTGCCACTCCATGACCCAGCTAAATTTAAAACCATATATTCAATATTTCACACGTTATAAGCCACTTTACACCCATTATCCCCCACCAGGGAAAAAGTATATACATTTACCTTTCAGAAGAGAGCCACCAGAGGGTACATAACGCCCAATATTCACCAAAAATGGAATAAATGTGAGAGTAAGTCCATGGTTGTATCAGACAATCAATGTGAGTGGAAGTGACGTCACCTCCACGCAGGCGCCACTACATCATTTGTTTATATTTCACTTATTTAACAATATTCACCTCATAT
>NC_091325.1:3065344-3067844 GCF_038502225.1 Cherax quadricarinatus
CTGTGTGTAGCCCCCACGTCAGCCTGTGTGTAGCCCCCACGTCAGCCTGTGTGTAGCCCCCACGTCAGCCTGTGTGTAGCCCCCACGGCCCTCCTGCGCCACTACGTGTTATGGTGATGTGTGCACAACATTAACAAACTGAATAACACCTGTACAACCGAACTAGCAAATCAGGCCGACGAAATAGACTTGCTTTAATAAGTCTACTTGTTTGATAAACATGTTCCCAGCGGCCCTGAAATTACTTAATTTTATTTTCAATATTATCAAGACTGATGGATTTCTTTTCAGTTCCGAGGGACTGATCACCCCACACTTTTTAACGTCTTCCACGGTCTCTAACAGGTTTATCAAGGCTGGGAAAGTAATGGCTTCAGATTACCTCTTCGTATCTACTATCATCTCCAGCAGTAATCGCTGTATAAGACTGATAAAACCATTGCTTGGCAAAACGTCTCCAAAATAGATACCTAAGTCTTGCTCAAACGTCTTATTTACCTCTATAATTAACATGCTGGTATGTATCATTTATTACTTTTCATGGGAAGACCGACAGGAAGTCATTGTTGAAATCAGAACACATTTCCTGCTCATTATGTTACAGTAGCAGGTCTGGGAATACCATCCAGATCTTGTGTTAATAAGTCGCCCTAATTTGCCGCCGATCCTTCTCCTGTACATTTGAAAGACTATTTTTTGATGTTAGATTCCCTCGCAACTTTATTAACATAGTTTTCTTAGCATTGACCTGCCGGGCTGTAGTTCGTACGTTGGTTTACGTATGGCCAGCAGTAACATCCTGGGTGATCAGGCTCTGATGCATCACGAGGCCTGTTCATGAACTGGCCCACGGGAGAGTTGAACCCCCCGGAACACATTCCAGGTAGCTTATCTAATCACCTTTTTTTTTCACTTTTTTTTCAATGGTGCGTAAGGAGTTCCTCTCCTCTTTTGGTGTCTGTAAATTCTTGTTTTTTTTCTTTTGAAATAGATGTCTTAGTCTCCTATTCATTCATTTGGGATCTAAAATAATTCAGAAATAACCCACAAAGTCACAGTATCATAACTGGAACAATTCACAACTATTTGATAAACAAAAATAAATAGATGACATTTTAGCCCACCAGGACCAATGGAAATAAGTCACTCTGACTTTTTTGGGTTATCCCAGGTTCTCTACACATATGCTGCTATGTGTGATAATTCTATGTAACTGTATTTGTGTATACCTGAATAAACTTACTTACTTACTTACTTACATTTAAGACAGACCAAAAAGTTAGGTTGTAGTTTACGTAGTGACATTCTTATGTCCATGTTTACATCATCATTCACGTCGTTCATAATCTAAGTAAACGACATAAACGAGGTGAAAAAATATCGTAAAAGCAATAGACCTACAAAATCTCTATTTTTTTTATATTTTTACTCTTAAACTTCAAAACAGTTCGAGATATATGGATGATAAAACACATAACACTGCAGCATACAACAGACCAATATTAAATTATACAGCTGTAGCATGGTATACCTTGGTTACGCATCAAACATACACACTCACATAGGTGATTAGAAGTATATAAGTATTCTCATAATTCCGTCATTATAGATTACTAACCCTGAAGAACCAACCGTCCACTCTCCAGCCTACCAAACAAGCGTTAAGGCATTTAATACTACGCTTTTACAACCAGGCAGCAAACTGTTTTAAAGGGACAACCATAAAAAACACGAGGCCCAAACTTTAAAAAACATGCAGGTTACCCTGTACCTATGTGACCCCCAGCAAGCCACTAACACCAACCACTACAGCCTCACTGGTGTGTTTCCAACCATTTAGGTAGCAACAGCCACACGTTACCCATCACTTTATGCAGCTTTGAAAATGCTATGTTACTCTGGAAAATTTTAAATCTTTTTGGGTTAAGTAATCAAGGTCTCTACGTGGAAATTGACGCATCTGAACGTGCTAGAAAAAAATAACGCTACATTATGAGAGTTTTGAAGTGTGGTTACATGATGTTAGAACTGCCGGAGAAGTTCCACTGGTTACATCATGATGGCACAACTACCGGAGACATCCCACTGGTTACATTATCATGTCAGAACTACCGGAGACGTCCCAATGATTATATCATGATGACAGAGCTCCTGGGGACGTCCCAATGGTTACATCATGATGGTAGGGCTCCCAGGGATGTCCCTCTGGTCACATCATGATGGTAGGGCTCCCGGGGACGTCACAGGACCTTTAAATCATCTATAAAACAATAAAAGGTCGAGGTTGTCTCTCTCTCCGTCAACGGTCAGTGTAACACTGGGTCTAGTAGGTCATTATGGACCAATAATATTATATGATTATTGTGGATGTAAAAATATTCTGTGGCCTATGTGTGTGTGTGTGTGTGTGTGTGTGACGTCCACTCTTATTGCATTTATCGGTCAGTTACCCTCTGTGTCTATCCCATTATGTATTCTTTGATCCACTGTAGAGCCGTCC
>NC_091325.1:3072844-3080344 GCF_038502225.1 Cherax quadricarinatus
TTTCTGTACTCGACTGAAGAAGCCTACTGTGTAGGCGAAACGTTTCGAAATAAAGATACCTAACTGTTGCATATGTGTCTTACCTAACAATCTGTCGGTATTTTATACCATTTTAATGTTCATTCTGTCAGACACTGCAACACAAGGGTATCTTGGTACAGACCATCAACTTCGACCTCTACTAGTGAGAACGGCTGGGTTTGAGAGGGACCTGCCCTCCCAAAGCAACCTACGTCTCACCTCCTGGCACTATATAAAGGCTCCATCCTGTCACTTCAACTTCATATTGTTTCAGACAACGGAACAATGCTCTTCTCCAGACTGAGGGACTGACCACCTCAAAACTTTAAGGGTGATGGACTGATTACATCGTCTTCAAGTATCTTCTGCTTCTATCAACTTTTCTGTACTCGACTGAAGAAGCCTACTGTGTAGGCGAAACGTTTCGAAATAAAGATACCTAACTGTTGCATATGTGTCTTACCTAACAATCTGTCGGTATTTTATACCATTTTAATGTTCATTCTGTCAGACACTGCAACACAAGGGTATCTTGGTACAGACCATCAACTTCGACCTCTACTAGTGAGAACGGCTGGGTTTGAGAGGGACCTGCCCTCCCAAAGCAACCTACGTCTCACCTCCTGGCACTATATAAAGGCTCCATCCTGTCACTTCAACTTCATATTGTTTCAGACAACGGAACAATGCTCTTCTCCAGACTGAGGGACTGACCACCTCAAAACTTTAAGGGTGATGGACTGATTACATCGTCTTCAAGTATCTTCTGCTTCTATCAACTTTTCTGTACTCGACTGAAGAAGCCTACTGTGTAGGCGAAACGTTTCGAAATAAAGATACCTAACTGTTGCATATGTGTCTTACCTAACAATCTGTCGGTATTTTATACCATTTTAATGTTCATTCTGTCAGACACTGCAACACAAGGGTATCTTGGTACAGACCATCAACTTCGACCTCTACTAGTGAGAACGGCTGGGTTTGAGAGGGACCTGCCCTCCCAAAGCAACCTACGTCTCACCTCCTGGCACTATATAAAGGCTCCATCCTGTCACTTCAACTTCATATTGTTTCAGACAACGGAACAATGCTCTTCTCCAGACTGAGGGACTGACCACCTCAAAACTTTAAGGGTGATGGACTGATTACATCGTCTTCAAGTATCTTCTGCTTCTATCAACTTTTCTGTACTCGACTGAAGAAGCCTACTGTGTAGGCGAAACGTTTCGAAATAAAGATACCTAACTGTTGCATATGTGTCTTACCTAACTACTGGACCATGCTAGGCAGGTCCAAGTCACTACTGGACCATGCTAGGCAGGTCCAAGTCACTACTGGACCATGCTAGGCAGGTCCAAGTCACTACTGGACCATGCTAGGCAGGTCCAAGTCACTTACTGGACCATGCTAGGCAGGTCCAAGTCACTACTGGTCCATGCTAGGCAGGTCCAAGTCACTTACTGGACCATGCTAGGCAGGTCCAAGTCACTTACTGGACCATGCTAGGCAGGTCCAAGTCACTTACTGGCCCATGCTAGATAAGTCCAAGTTACCTACTGGCCCATGCTAGGCAGGTCCAAGTCACTTACTGGATCATGCTAGGCAGGTCCAAGTCACTTACTGGCCCATGCTAGATAAGTCCAAGTTACCTACTGGACCATGCTAGGCAGGTCCAAGTCACCTACTGGGCCATGCTAGGCAGCTCGAAGTCACCTACTGGCCCAGGCTAGGCAGGTCCAAGTTATCTACTGGCCCATGTTAGGTAAGTCCAAGTTACCTGCTAGTTCATGTTAGGCAGGTCCAAGTCACCTATTGGTGGGTCTTAATTACGGTACATGAAATGTACACACAGTTGTGGAACAGCAAGTGCTCTGTAAGTCATAATTCTGTGACTTTTGGAGTGAAAACACAAGAATATAAGAATGGAGGAGCACTGCGGCAGGCCTACTGGCCCAAACTAGGCAAGTCTTTCTCTAATGCAACCATTCCCACCCACACACCTGAGAGCATGTGTTTTTAGTGTGTTCCAGGTGTTTAGCCATGACTGATCATGTCAGGTTACCGACCTTAAGGTAAGACAAATTGCTTTTCCTAATAGGTTTTTGCCACGTTAAATTGAGTAATTTATCAGACATATCTTCAGAGGCGTCGCTAGAGTTGGTGTCACCCGGGGCGGAATCTCTAGTGTCACCCGGGGCGGAATCTCTGGTGTCACCCCCATGAAATTCAAGGGCGGGGAGGATGGGGGGTAAACTCGAGTTACGTCACTACTGCATGACCAGTTACGTCACTACTGCATGACCAGTTACGTCACTACTACATGACCAGTTACGTCACTACTACATGACCAGTTACGTCACTACTACATGACCAGTTACGTCACTACTACATGACCAGTTACGTCACTACTACATGACCAGTGGCAAATGTTTAACAATGAGAACGTTTAAGCCTGAATGCCTTCCACATCCTCCCAGGTGCTGTATAATCCTACGGGTTTAGCGCTTCCCCTTGATTATAATAATAATAATAATAATGCAAGACAAGTATATTCCCTCGCCATTATGGTTAGGCTACGGTATTTTTCAATCTTCCTCTAAAAGCTTCTAGTTGCTGCCACCATATATAAGGCCCATCACCAGGTTAAACTGTCCACACTAAATGGTTATAATTATGACCATAATTTTTAAAAGGGTGAACCGGTAAGCCAGCGGAAGGCCTCTGTCAGATGACCAAAAGCTCCAACGGCGGGTTATCTAAAACCCGCATCAAGAACTACTTTTCCCGGTTCCAGACAAACCTAACCTAACCTAAATTGTGCTCAAATTGATTTTTGTCATTTTACTGCGTGAGTTTATGAACGATCTATACGAACCATTAACTCCAGTTTATCTGCTGCTTTTACCAGATTTATATAATTTAATCTCCCGCCGCTACAGAATATAGCGATAACTCCAAATTCCTTGGATAAAGAGCCCTTCACCAGCATCAAGACGTTTGTTTCTCATTCAAGGGTGAAAGATCGATACTGAGTTTCATATTTAATTTCCCGCTAGAGGCACTACTGACCCCCCCCCCGCGTCCACATCAATCACATGTCCATATTAAATTTCCCGCCATAACTAGTCAAAATGATAAACCAAATTTCAACATCACCCATACAATAAACAGTAATTTTCCTCTATTATCAAAAACTTACTAACAGCATCTGCTATAATAAGTAGAAAAGTGACAGGGGAAGGAGGCATTTAGGTTTGATCCAAGGAAGGTGAAGACATGTTAAGTCAATAGATGGTATGAGTGGCGGCACTGTCGCCCTCATTTAGGTTTGATCCAAGGAAGGTGAAGACATGTTAAAAGTCAAGATATGGTGAGTGGCGCCACTGGCGCCATCCTGCAGCCTCCCACCTCCTGACTCAAGAAATCGTAATGACACGATTGCAAACAAACCATACCCTCGGCCGGGATTGAACCCGCGGTCAGAGAGTCTCAAAACTCCAGCCCGTCGCGTTAGCCACTAGACCAGCTAGCCACAATAAGATTCATCCAACTAGGTATATTTCTACACCATAGGAAGGTTAGCACAGGCACCTCTGTGACCACAAATGCAAGTTTTTACAGACGAATCTCCAGCTAGCGTGGCCGTGACGAACTCTAGCTCAAGTCCCTTCACTGCCGTCAACATGACTCAAGAAATCGTAATGACACGATTGCAAACAAACCATACCCCCGGCCGGGGGTATGGTTTCTTGAGTCATGTTGACGGCAGTGAAGGGACTTGAGCTAGAGTTCGTCACGGCCACGCTAGCTGGAGATTCGTCTGTAAAAACTTGCATTTGTGGTCACAGAGGTGTCTGTGCTAACGTTCCTATGGTGTAGAAATATACCTAGTTGGATGACTCTTATTGTGGCTAGCTGGTCTAGTGGCTAACGCGACGGGCTGGAGTTTTGAGACTCTCTGACCGCGGGTTCAATCCCGGCCGAGGGTATGGTCCCACCTCCTACTTGCCGCTAATTTCCAGTTTTCTGTAACTTATTTCCCGTTTTCTATACATTTCTCTCCATTTTGGTGGGATTGTCATAACATTTATGGGGAGCAGTAAAACCGTATGAGTTGCACAGCTCGTGGAGGGATGAAGGCTTTCACACTCGATTCTTGGAAATGGGGCAAAAATTCAATTACACAGATCAAGAGCCCATAAAAAGTATCAAGGAACCTCCTTTGAAAACTTTTGGCGGGAATGATCAGATTAAAGGCAATGCTTTAATTAAATTACAATAATGACGGAATGAAACTCCGAATAATCCTATCACAAATTATATAAAAAACATTACCTACAAAATATAGCGCCATTTTCTATTTTTTTTTTTTCAAAATTTTACTTTCCTAAATTTACAGTATATAATTATCTTAGTTTTAAACTACGCCTTAATGTTGTTAATACATCACTAAGTCACTTAATGTTAATACGATCGACACCATGCCCAGCCCTTCTAGGGTAGGGTAGGTGCCTGAGCCCGAGCCTTTAGCTCATAAGACTGTCATTCCCATTTGCCCCCTTGTGGCGGGGATGGCAGACCAGAGAGGCCTAGCTTGTGGCTAGGCCTGGGGACAGTTGGTCCCAAAGATGAGGAGGTACTTGTGCCTCCTCCCATGGGAGACTTAGGTCTCAGACACTCCCTAAAGAGGGAGCCAAGGCCGGGCCACCACTTGGAAAAGGCCCGGGCCGGGAGAATACCGGCTAATCTTTAACTAACTAACTAACTAATGTTAATACATCACTAAGTCACTTAATGTTAATACATCACTAAGTCACTTAACAATGTTTCCAACACAACTAGGTTCAACCCCCCCCCCCCCAATAGTTAGGTTATGGTATTTTTCAATATTCATCTATTGGTGACACAATATATATAACACGAGGCTAAATTGTCCTGGAATATATTTTTTAAGTCATTTTACTGCGCGAGTTTATGAACGATCTACAGAACCATTAACACCAGTTTACTCTGCTGATCTTACTAATTTATACAAAAAATATTTAAAATTAGGCTAACATTAACATACAATAATTTATCTGCATTTTTTATTCTAATGAAAGTGTGGTGTTTGTGTGTTAGTTTTTTTAATGTTTGATGTCATAAATGTATGAGTTAGTATTTTTATATTATAAGTTTTATCGAACACCTTAACTACTGGGAGCGCCTGGAAGCACTTGTACTCACTGGAGCGCAGGCGAGAGAGATATATCATAATCTACACCTGGAAGATTCTGAATTTGAGTAAAGTAGATGGTCGCTGTCTCAGACTGACTGACTTTTGTGTTAACTGTTTCCTAAGTGATTACTGATACGTAGGTAGCGTGTTTGTTATTTAGATATACACATATCTCAAGTCTCTCTTGATAGGAAATCAAATAACTATTCATGTGTCATAATAAAAATCCAAAATAAAAAAGTCATGCTGGTTTAAATGGACCTTGACTGGATTCTCTTGTTGTTAGTTGTCATTGGTAAATGATGAGTTGGAATTTTATACAAATAATTTACTAACAAATATGTAGAACAATATAAACATACTATTTCCTTTCACCTATTTCTGTATAAACATTATATCACGTGGTAATAAATTTTGGCTTTTGTTCACTGATGTTCCTGTAAACTTTCCAGCGGTACTCTGCAGTATAGTGTAACAAGAGTGGCAGGTGAGCCAGTGTGATCCTTGGTCACTGATGGTGTTTCAGGAGTGTTTGTGATGCCTATATGAAACACTGTGACCCTTGGTCACTAATGATGTTTCAGGAGTGTACATGATATACCCCCAACAGCACACGGTTCAATTTGAAAGGGTCCGGGCCAATTCTCAAAAACTTTCTTAAGCTTGACCTTACCCGGAGTTTACAGTACAAGTATATCAGCAGGATGCTGGGGTTAATACACAAATAATTCACACACAGGTGAATGCAACTTATATGACGACGTTTCAGTCCTACTTGGACCATTAACTAGTCACTTAATAGCTTTAAATGTTTATAAACAGAGTTTAAATTCAGTCTTTGCGTCTCTAGGAGCCATGTTTGTGCTCGTGTGTGTGTGTATGTGTGTGTGTGACCCAGTTAATATTTACACCAATAACTCATTACAATTGTGACCGGGTGTGGACGTGTGAATGGCTCATTACTTTGTAATTTGTTCATGATTGTAACCATGTATAGACGTGTAGATGATTCATTACATTTGTAACTTGGTCATGATAGTGACCAGATCTACCTAGAGTTCATTACCTTTGTAACTTGTTCAGCTATCAAAACTCTGGAGTCCAGTCCCTGGACCCATTATGTACCTCTGTAATCTTTTGACTACCGCCCACAAGATGGGTATGGAGTGCATAATACACATAATAAACTAACTCTAGGAGCCAATGCAATAGACACAAGGAGAGACTAACAAGAACAGCATTTGAGAGGAAAAATTATCAGTCTTAGTTGCAAGTTTCAGTAGACTGAAGTCATTTTAGCAATTAATTAGGAAAACCCTCAAAAATTACAAAAAAAAAAAAATAAGAGGAAAACGCACGGGTAAAGACCCAGATACTCTACCTATCAAGATTTTTTTTTTTGACTACATAGAGAATGCAAATATGAAAAATTGTAAGATTTAGCAATTTGGTTGATGTGTCGAACAAAAGATAATGATCACGAAGACTTTTAGATAATACAACCCAATCTTCATGTCTCTGAGGGTTAGTAACCCAGGTGGTGGCGGACCTACATTTTTGGGACCCTGAAGTTGGCACTGTTATGGAGGGTCCTTCGCAACCCCTTCTCATACAGTAGACCCAAAAATTTTAAGCAATGTTGACTAAAATCACTTCTGGGGCCCCTCCGGGATTAGGGCCCCTGAAGCTTAAGTTTCATTAGTTTCACAGAAGATCCGTCCTTGAACCCAGGATACCCCAGTGGCACATGTGCAACACTAGGAACCTTTATTGACGAAATGTTTCGTCTGCGATTTAGTGGAATGCAGTGATGAAGTACACTGTCGAAGAGTGATTCACGAATTACAATCCTGATAACCCAATAAAGCCATGTTCTCTGACTGGCTTATTTTCACTGGGGTGGTTCAAGCCTCTTCCACAGGCTGCCACCCATACCAGTCCTCTAACACCCAGGAACCTACTGTGCATACAGCTAGGTGAACAGGATAGAGAGGCGAGGCGAAGTATGACCAGAACTTTGGTAAGATGGGGAAGGAAGAAGGATGGGCTAAGATGGAAATATTGGAAAAGGGTGGGTGGGGGAGGTGAGGTAATAAAGTGGCCTAACCACTTTGGCACATTTTAATACAAGTGTGTCCCGTAGCTCGATCGCTGGCGCATTCAGTTTGCACACTGAGGTCCGAAGTTCGAATCTCCGGTGCAGCTAGAATAAGTAAGTTTATTCATGTATACATAAGTACAGTTAACTACATAGATTATCA